>NC_090777.1:1600000-1667500 GCF_040054535.1 Antennarius striatus | reverse complement strand
TAACTAAATGTAACTCAGTGTAATGTAACTAAATGTAACTCAGTGTAATGTAACTAAATGTAACTACTCCTAAATGTAACTAATAAATGTAACTAAATGTAACTCAGTGTAATGTAACTAAATGTAACTACTCCTTAATGTAACTAATAAATGTAACTAAATGTAACTCAGTGTAATGTAACTAAATGTAACTACTCCTTAATGTAACTAATAAATGTAACTAAATGTAACTCAGTGTAATGTAACTAAATGTAACTACTCCTTAATGTAACTAATAAATGTAACTAAATGTAACTCAGTGTAATGTAACTAAATGTAACTACTCCTTAATGTAACTAATAAATGTAACTAAATGTAACTCAGTGTAATGTAACTAAATGTAACTACTCCTTAATGTAACTAATAAATGTAACTAAATGTAACTCAGTGTAATGTAACTAAATGTAACTACTCCTTAATGTAACTAATAAATGTAACTAAATGTAACTCAGTGTAATGTAACTAAATGTAACTACTCCTTAATGTAACTAATAAATGTAACTAAATGTAACTCAGTGTAATGTAACTAAATGTAACTACTCCTTAATGTAACTAATAAATGTAACTAAATGTAACTCAGTGTAATGTAACTAAATGTAACTACTCCTTAATGTTAAATAACTGAATTTCTGACTGATTCTAGTTCCAAACATTACAGTTAGACAGAAAAAACCTGTTTGTTTGTTTCTCTGTTCTAACATAAATCCTTTTCATTTGTCAGGTTATTAAACCCACAGAACTCCATCAATCAAGGATCAAACTATCAATCAATAAAGAAAAATAACATCAGACACAAGTTAGGACGTTAACTTTGTTCACAACGTTTAGTCAGAGTTAAAATGGGATGAACTACTGCATTGTGGGAAATGTAGTTTAGGTCAAAGCACACTTTTGACCTATTTATTTTAGACACTCTGACCTTTTATGCTGCCTGCCTGCCAGGCATCACACAAAGTGATGACACTTTGGATGAGAACACCTTCAACACCTCAACAGGTGTGATCCGTCTGATCAGAAACACATCCTCCGTCACCTCAGGTGCATCGACAAGCTGGAGGTGTAGAAGAAGTACGCAGCTTCTCTACCGAAGATTGAGGAGTTACCAGGAAGCACTGAAAGAAAGTCTCCCATGAGTCAGTTTGAGTTTCCCAGTTTGATCCCAGTTTCATTCCCGGTCTAATTCCAGTCTGATTCCCATTTTCATTCCCAGTTTGATTAGAAGAAGAAGAGGAAGTATACTTTATTGATCCCCGCAAGGGGAAATTACAAAGTCACTCGGTTAGTTGACAGTATGCAGGTCCCCTGAACACAACACACAAGGGGGCCTGTAAGCATGCAGTTAGTACAATCACATTAAACTACACATCAGGGAGGCAGAGTGACGGGCAGCGGCTTCGGAACGCGCCCCATTTTGAGCAGCTCGTAGGGGGGACGGCGCCTTGCTCAAGGGCGCCTCGGCAGTGGCTGGGAGGTGAGCTGACACCTCCCACTGTCAGCTCACACTCCTGGTGACATCATGGCGGGAGCGGGACACGATCCGCCGATGGCTGGGGCGATCCGTCTACGAGACGTCTGCTCTACCGCTGAGACACTGCCGCCCGGTCTAATTCGATTCCCAGTTTGATCCCAGTTGGACGGTGGTGATGTCTCCCACGTCTATCAGAGGTTCAGACACTTCAGGCAGGAGGAGAATCTGAACTGAGGTTGATGGTGATTGATTGATTGATTGATTGATTGATTGATTGATTGACAACCATCCATCAGATCAGAATGAATGACAAAAACAGGCTGGTCAGGGATGTGTCTAACTGCTGGATCCACCTCAGGGGTCCAGCCGTTGTGTGTGGTGTGACGGGGGGGCTCCGGGGCCCAGCCTGGACGCTCCACACAGTGGGCCCATTCCAGGGCCCCGCCCAGTGGCAGAACAGAGCAACAGTGCCCCCTGGAACCACTACTGCAGCCGGGACTCCTCCCACCAGGGGCCCTCCGACCTCAGGGGCCATCTGACCTCAGGGGCCATCTGACCTCAGGGGCCATCTGACCTCAGGGGCTCTTTGACCTCAGGGGCCGACTGACCTCAGGGGACGTCTGACCTCAGGGGCCGACTAACCTCAGGGGCCGCTCCACCAGCATGTGGTAGAAAATGGAGGTACACCCCAGACCCCCCCAGCAGTAATGCGGGGGGGGTCTGGTCAACTCTGAATGACGTGGAGGGTGGAGTCAGGACCACACCTTTAATACGAGGACGTGAGTTCAGCCAATCCAAAAGGGCGCCTCGGCGTGTTGACACTGGAGGGTAAACACACAGCTACTGCTAGGTGTGTGCTCTGGGGGGAGGGGGTATGTTCTAACACGCCCAGCAGGTCACATGGTCACCAGGAGGCTCTACTGGTGCTGGGGTCACGTCCAATCAGATCTCAGGAAGTTCTACTGGTGCTGGGGTCACATGTTGTGATTTACTTCCAGAACCTCTCAAGTGCGTCCGTTCTTTATATCATCAGTGTGTGTGTGTGTGTGTGTGTGTGTGTGTGTGTGTGTGTGTGTGTGTGTGTGTGTGTGTGTGTGTGTGTATGATACTGTTGTGTTGTAGTGTGTGTGTGTGTGTGTGTGTGTGTGTGTGTGTGTGATACTGTAGTGTTGTAGTGTGTGATACTGTAGTGTTGTAGTACTTCTGGACACCAGTAGATGTCGACAAAGATCACAAACGTGCTGACTGGATCTCAGGGAGGAAACTGAACGATCTGGTCGATGTGCGAGAGGATTTGTCCACATCCACGTAGCGTGTACCGGCCCTGGGCTCCCAGGGGCCACATGCGTGGTTAGGGTCCACATATAAGAAGCGTGTACCGGCCCCTGGCTCCTAGGGACCACACAGCTGTCCGTGTCATTCACGCCTCGGTCCGTGTAACAGCAATGATGAAACTCCCCAAACTCCGTGACGCACCCCCCAGGGGGACAAGCTGCCCCCCCCCCCCAACAGTTAAAACTCTTCCTATCAGGAACCTGCTGTCCTTCATATCTGCAGTTTAATAATCAATAATTTAATAAATTAATAATCAATAAACTTCCACATTCCACCAGCAGCTCTTCACAGTAAACGAGTCGTTTCATGAGGAGCCGAGCATCATGGGACTTCTGGTTTTAGGTGCAGCGGCATTGTGGGTAACCAAGCGTGTTCTTCACGCTAGTTTGGAGGATTTTTATATCAGATATTTGAGCCGATGGTTAATTTCTTTCTTTCTGTGTGTTAACGGTTTGTTCCAGACTCGACAGCAGCTCCTCAGCTGCTCTAAAACTCTAGGAGTCGGTCCTGAGATGAGAAAACATTCTAGAAATACAAATTTATATTAATTAAAATAATAAATTTGTTCCTGATACTGATATCTGGAACATCAGATCCGTCAGGGACCCATCGCCATATCGGGGGGTCATCCATTGATTGTAGGGTTGGCGGTTGGATTCCTGCTCTCCCGGTCATCAGTCATTGTGTCCTGGAGCTCGACCCTTCACCCTCCTGGCCTCCAGTGAGGAACTCGCTGGTGTGTGAATGTGTGTGTGAAGCACACACATTCACACACACGATCATCATCATCACCATCATCATCTTCATTGTTACCAATATCACCATCATCACCAACATCATCACCATTACCATCATTACCATCACTACGTATGAATGAGGAGTGAATGAAGAATGGATCATTGAGTGTCTCCAAAATTGCTATAAAAATCAAATCCATTATTATTATTGTTATTATTAGTAGTAGTATTATTAGTATTATTATTATTATCATCATCATCATTATTATTATTATTATTGTTTTTCTTGTTATATTATTATTATTATTATTATTATTATTATTGAAGAAGAAGATTGGGGTTTTATTATTATTAATAATAATAATAATATTAGAATATTACATTCTTATAATAATAATAATAATAATAATAGTAATGATAATATAATATTATTAGAATATATTATTATTATTATTACTATTATTATTGGTGTTTTTATTGTTATTATTTTACTATTATTGTTGTTGTTATTATTACTATTATTATTGGTGTTTTTATTGTTATTATTTTACTATTATTGTTGTTGTGATTATTACTATTATTGTTGTTGTTTTTATTGTTATTATTTTACTATTATTGTTGTTGTTATTATTATTATTGGTGTTTTATTGTTACTAATTTTACTATTATTGTTGTTGTTGTTATTATTATTATTATTGTTTTTATTGTTATTATTTTACTATTATTGTTGTTGCTATTATTACTATTATTATTGGTGTTTTTATTGTTATTATTTTACTATTATTGTTGTTGCTATTATTACTATTATTATTGGTGTTTTTATTGTTATTATTTTACTATTATTGTTGTTGTTAATATTACTATTATTATTGGTGTTTTTATTGTTATTATTTTACTATTATTGTTGTTGTTATTATTATTATTATTGGTGTTTTTATTGTTATTATTTTACTATTATTGTTGTTGTTATTATTACTATTATTATTGGTGTTTTTATTGTTATTATTTTACTATTATTGTTGTTGTTATTATTACTATTATTATTGGTGTTTTTATTGTTATTATTTTACTATTATTGTTATTGTTGTTATTACTATTATTATTGGTGTTTTTATTGTTATTATTTTACTATTATTGTTGTTATTATTATTATTATTATTATTGGTGTTTTATTGTCATTATCACTTCATGAAACAGATCTTGAGTGCTGTGTGGTAATTTGAGGCTGATTCCCCCCCAGCTGGGGTTTAGATCTAACACATCCACTGCTAAATATACACAGTTATTTACACAGCGTGGCTTCACTACCTCTCTCACTTCTTTTTGAGGCACAAACAGTTTTTCACGTCGCCACTGGCCGTCAGAGTGGTGTAAAAAACAAAAATGTGTGGAAGCTGAAATGACAATTAGACACACTTTGGATTTTAAATTTAGAAGGAGGGGGGGTCGCTATGCAAAGTCATTCCAGCCGTTTTACACAACAGGGTCTTGCGACACGCTGGCGTGACGGATTCTGTGCTGCTCATCCTCATGTGACGGCGAGAGGAAGTGGAAACGTTCAGTCGAAACTGCTCCGACTCGTCTGATTCCACCAGGACTAACCCTAACCCCCCACCCCAGTGGAACGGGGTCACGACAGTTCATTAATGGAGTAATAGCACCATTACCTTTAATGTACGATTGGGTCAAAGGTCACTGCTGCACAGGAAGTTTATTCTCCTTGAAGTGAAGATAAACTACAAATGTGAAAGAAAATGTCAGCAACCCGGGGGGCGGGGGCCAATGTCTGCACACAGAGGGCCCCTGTGCTCCGACGGCAGGGCCACACAATGAAGCGTTCTTACTAGACGACGTGACATGTGGACACAAACACCACACACACACACACACACACACACACACACACACACACACACACACACACCAATCTGCTGCTTCGTCCTCCTCATTGTCGTCATCGCCGTCGTCAGATCGACGCAGAGGCAAAGTGGGGGGGGCACGACTTCACAGTTACATGAGCCGCAAAGCCTCCCGTCAATTAAAAGAACCTAAAAAAAGAGTGTGGGGGGTGTGTGGGGGGGTAATTCAAGCTGTTTCAGAGCAGCTAGAAATAACAGCTGATGTTGACGGGTCGTCCTGCGTGGAGCGGTGTGATTCCATTCTCCTTGAAATAAATTTAAAAAATGAAACATTTTAGACAAAGAAATGGAATAGCTGTTTTTATATGTAGAAGCCCCACCCCCTAAAGTCAGAGGGGCGGAGTCAAGCAGACAGCTGGGGCGTGAGGGGCTGCCCGGCTGAACGCCTGATCCGGGGGTCAAGTTCTGCAAATGACAGACGTTGTTTTACAATCAGAAATTATTTCAGAACAAAAAAACATTCTTTAGTTTTTGTTTCTGCTTTCAATTCATTTTTTTTCCTATTAAAAAAAAATAAATTTGATTTTGAAATGTCTTCCTCCTTCAGCCCAGAAACAGGAAACACTTTGGATTTTAGTTTTGGTTTCAAGTCAATCATCACAAACTTTTTTCTGTGTTTCAAACTTTTCCACACATGAAATAAAAGTGGTGACGTTTAAAGATTCTTTCCATTTCTATTATTTCAGGCTCAGGTGGCAAATTCATTTAGAAGTCGTAAACTTACAGCAATTAACATACAGTAATTAATAATTAATTAATACACTATTACACTATTAATACACTATACACACTATTATAACTAGGGTGGTTTTTGGGTTTTTAGAGTTTTGTGCAAAAGTTTAGAAACATTTTCGAACTCCACACCCGTCGACACCAAAATCATTAATTTACTATTTATGAGTTTTTAGCATTTCTTTTTGTTTCATCGCCATGGTTACCAACTGACCTCTGGGTCGTACGGAGTTTTGTCTCAGATGAGGATTTTGTAGAAACTGCTCCTTTTTTTCTGTTTATACAAACTTTGAACACACATTTCACACGGGGGGGGGGGCTCCTGATTGTTTAACCATGTTTTTACTCACGTCTTAGAACATCACGACGTTCTCACCAGCGTTCACGCTCTAGTGGTACAGGGCGGGGGTCGTTCACACGCGTGTCTGACAGGCGACACCAGCAGCTGTTTGCTTCACCACAACTCAAACAGCAGCCGACACGACGGCTCCGAGCCGCTCCGTCTGTTTCCTTCATTTGCACTAAAACTGGTTTGTGAACGATTCGCACGTCTGCAGCTGGAGGCCATCGGCTCCTCTGGACCCCACTGCTGCGGGCCGATGGGCAGCGCCGCCCCCCAGGAGAGTAAACAAACACGGCCCCAAAGCGTCACAGCATTCAGGCTCCTGTAGGGCCCTGGTGAACGCTGTCATCACCGCTGTCATCACACCGGAGTGTTTGTGTCAACAGTGACGAGTCACACCTCTGGACCGCCTCCGTCTGGACGGCCTCAGCGGCGTGATCGGTCAGCGTGTTGTTTGTGTCGCACACCGTCACCATGGTAACGACTCCTTCAACACAAGGAGTCACAGCACCATGGGGAGGAGTCACAGCACCCACTGGACCAACATCAGGAGTCACTGGGGACGAGTCACAGCACTAAGTGGACCAACATGAGGAGTCACTGCACCATGGGGAGGAGTCACAGCACCATGGAGAGGAGTCACAACACCATGAGGGGGAGTCACAGCACCATGAGGAGTCACAGCACCGACTGGACCAACATGAGGAGTCACTGGGGACGAGTCACAACACCATGAGGAGGAGTCACAGCACCATGGGGAGGAGTCACAGCACCATGGGGAGGAGTCACAGCACCAACTGGACCAACATGAGGAGTCAAAGCCCCATGGGGAGGAGTCACAGCACTATGGAGAAGAGTCAAAGCACCAACTGGACCAACATGAGGAGTCAAAGCACCATGGGGATGAATCACAGCACCGACTGGACCGACTGGGACAGAACACAAGGAGTCACAGCACCAACTGGACCAACATGAGGAGTCACAGCACCAACTGGACCAACATGAGGAGTCACAGCACCATGGGGAGGAGTCAAAGCACTATGAGAAGGAGTCACAGCACCGACCGGGCCCCGGCGTGACTCTGATAAAACACTTAAATGTTGTTCGAGCATGAGATCAATTACCAAGTCTGACTTGACTCCTCTGACTCGGGTTGACCTCAGACTCCTGTAGTCACAGAGGCGCGGCTGTGCGGGACTCTGCGGGACTCCGTGTCCGCCTCAGAACCCCAGACCCGTTCCTGGAGAACCTCCTCTACACGGGCGCGGACACGCGCGTCTGTCCTCGGACACGCGCCTCCATGTGAGTGATGTTGACGGGACAACACCCGTGTTGTGTAACGACCGGAGCGACACACGCCGGACGCCCCCCCCCCCCCCATCCCAGCAGCTGACATCAGCCTCTGGACCTCAGCCCCCCCCGAGCCAATGAGCAGCCGGACCCGGACCCCCCCGCGGCGCGGGGGTCCGGGTCCGGGGAGACTGACCTGTTCTTCAGGGGCTGGCTCTTCAGCTCGTAGTAGGTCTTGGGCTCCTCCTGGAAGTCCTCCCCCACCTCGAAGTCGGGAACGATCCCGGACTCGGACTGCATGGCGGCGGCGGTTAGAGCCCCCAACGGAAACTAACTGACGGCGGTTAGTGGATCCACCGCTGTCAGCAGCCGCCTCTGTCCGGGACGCGACGCGCTGTAGTCCCGCACTGCCGCGGGTTCGGAGGCGCGGACGGGCTGCGGGGGGGAATGAACTACTGCTACCGTGATGCAACGCGGCTGTCGATGTCAGCGCGGTTCTCATTGGCTGCGGTGTGTGAGGGTTTGGCTCACGCGACAAAAATCAGTAAATAAGTTTTTTTTTAAAAACACGATAAAAAAATAATGTATTGATTGAAAAACATCTGCGTGTATAAATATAATAAATATAATAAATATAATAAATATAATAAATATAATAAATATAATAAATATATAATCATCACGATCTTTCCCCTCGGGGGTTAATAATAAATATACTGGTTCTGGTTACGACCCGCTCCAGTCTGACAGCTGAATAATGCAGATGAACTGGTGAACTGTATGTGTGACGTCATCCGGTCATCCCGGGACCTGAGCCCGGTGCCGCTCGGACCGATGAAGCGGAGCTCCGCCCATCACGTGGGGCCGCTGGACCGTCGGTGTCGGAGCTCGTTCCGGTTCTGCGCGTTAATCCGGTTTAAGGGAGGCTCTCATGGTTCTGTTTGTGGCGGCCCTGAACGCACACACTGCGTTCAGGACCCCCCCGGTCCACCGCTGGGGGGCAGTATAAAACAATATTAAACAAGGGGGGGGGGGTATCTTTATTACAGAATGGAAATGAAAGTTCAATATTTGCATTGGGCTCATCCTGCTGAACCGGTTCTTTGCAAACATCATGTAAATGTGTTCCTGCTGGGGGGGCGGGTGTCACCGCTTCAGGGTTCCTGCAGAGACGGACCTCAGACAGGACCCGACACACAACTCCCACTGTCTGGCTGTTACTGGGCTGAATGGGGCCCCCAGCTGAGGAGGGCCCCTGAGTGCGTGGACACAATGGCCCTTGTTGTTCTGGTGATAACAGGAACCTCCTCCGTTCAAACCAGCCTCTGAATCACATTCTGTTTGAAATATTTAGTACCAAATAAATTCTTTTACAAAGCAGAATAAAAATAAAATCATTTTGTGGACTCAGACCCACTGGACTCAGACCCACTGGACTCAGACCCACTGGACTCAGACCCACTGGACTCAGACCCACTGGACTCAGACCCACTGGACTCAGACCCACTGGACTCAGACCCACTGGACTCAGACTCACTGGACTCAGACCCACTGGATTCAGACCCACTGGACTCAGACCCACTGGACTCAGACTCACTGGACTCAGACCCACTGGACTCAGACCCACTGGACTCAGACTCACTGGACTCAGACCCACTGGACTCAGACCCACTGGATTCAGACCCACTGGACTCAGACCCACTGGATTCAGACCCACTGGACTCAGACCCACTGGACTCAGACCCACTGGATTCACACTGGATAAAAATCATTTAGACAATAGTTCTGAGTTCAGGTCCAGGAGGCTCTGAGCCACAAGTGTCAAACTCAAGGCCCGGGGGCCAAATGTGGCCCTCCACATCATTCAATGTGGCCCACGAGAGCATTAAAGGTCAGAGTGTCTAAAAATAAATAGGTCAAAAGTGTGCTTTGACCAAAACTACATTTCCCACAATGCAGTAGTTCAGCCCATTTTAATTCTGACAAATCTGCAAAGCGACACGTAACAATGTGTGAGGGGACAGAAACACTCCTGATACACACCTGCTGTTATTCTGTGTGTTCCTGTGCAGAATGATGAAGTCTGATCACCTGACAGTCGCTTCTGATCTCATTGGGGATCGGCTTCATTCACACCTTAAACTAATTAAATTAAATTCAGTAAATGTTCAGATTACTGGAACCATTAAGAGCTTCACAAACTAACAGTAGAACTGAATGTATTAAATACAGCCTGACACTGATGACCCAATTAAACCCACATCAGGTAACGGGGCCAACGAGGGCCCCCCAGCCTTTTGTTTGTGGGGGGGAGACACTGGACAGACGGTTTAGGATCTGAATGAGAAATTTATGCATGTCTGGTCTCAGAATCCAAAGGGGGGGGGGGGCTGATGCCCCACTAGGGGGAATAAAGAGGGCACCATTCTCCTGCCAGAACGTCTGAGGGCAGGAACCAACGGGGGGCGGGGTTACAGTCCAGGAACTGGTGACCCACATCAGGAGGACCTGATGAAAACCAGAATGTCCCCACCTATACCTTTGAATAAGGCCACTTGAAAACCTCACAGTGTCACGATTTAACTCCACCCACTACCTGTCAATCAAGCACCCAACCAATCACGGCGCATCGGCCAGCAGGAATCACGTGAACAATATGGCGTAAGGCATCGGGCAGCGAGGCTTTTTGTTGCAGTTACTCCTTTTGTCCACACGACAGCGCAGACATCCAGGACCAAAACGCCGGGTCTGCGTTGTCGTGTGGACGCTGTAACCCAAACGTTTTCTATCCGGGGGGCGTCTCCCTCAGATGATAAAATATCCAGTATTTTAGCATCTACTGGATGCTAAAATACTGGATATTTTGCCCTCCAGTAGGTGTCGTACTCGAGCTAATGAAGCCTCAAGAAAAGTTGGAACTGCAGGGAACCGATTGGATGAACAGCTTCAATGCTTCATGGGGCATCATCTGCCCATCACTAACTATACATGATCTTCATTCACCTACAGCTTCTAATGCCCGCCCAGCTGAGTCCGTGATTGGCCAACACAAATTCGTTACATCACCACGTTGATTTTTGACTGCGTTGGGTGAGCGTGGTTTATAATACCAATACATTTGTTTTCATATGTTTGGGATGAAGTCTGATGTTACTGTTTTATCGTGGAATTTACACGGGTTCCTGCAACTTTCTTCATGAACTGTCCTCATAATGACACAATGTGATTCTTCTAAAGCACATGTGCCAAACTCAAAGCCCGGGGGCCAAATGTGGCCCTCCACATCATGTAATGTGGCCCACGAAAGCATTAAAGGTCAGAGTGTCTAAAAATAAACAGGTCAAAAGTGTGCTTTGACCAAAAACTACATTTCCCACAATGCAGTAGTTCAGCCCATTTTAACTCTGCTAAAAGTTGTGAACAATGTTAATGTCCTAACTTGTGTCTGATGTTATTTTTCTTTATTGATTGATAGTTTGATCCTTGATTGATGGAGTTCTGTGGGTTTAATAACCTGACAAATGAAAAGGATTTATGTTAGAACAGAGAAACAAACTAACATGTTTTTTCTGTCTAACTGTAATGTTTGGAACTAGAATCAGTCAGAAATTCAGTTATTTAACATTAAGGAGTAGTTACATTTAGTTACATTACACTGAGTTACATTTAGTTACATTTATTAGTTACATTAAGGAGTAGTTACATTTAGTTACATTACACTGAGTTACATTTAGTTACATTTATTAGTTACATTAAGGAGTAGTTACATTTAGTTACATTACACTGAGTTACATTTAGTTACATTTATTAGTTACATTAAGGAGTAGTTACATTTAGTTACATTACACTGAGTTACATTTAGTTACATTTATTAGTTACATTAAGGAGTAGTTACATTTAGTTACATTACACTGAGTTACATTTAGTTACATTTATTAGTTACATTAAGGAGTAGTTACATTTAGTTACATTACACTGAGTTACATTTAGTTACATTTATTAGTTACATTAAGGAGTAGTTACATTTAGTTACATTACACTGAGTTACATTTAGTTACATTTATTAGTTACATTAAGGAGTAGTTACATTTAGTTACATTACACTGAGTTACATTTAGTTACATTTATTAGTTACATTAAGGAGTAGTTACATTTAGTTACATTACACTGAGTTACATTTAGTTACATTTATTAGTTACATTAAGGAGTAGTTACATTTAGTTACATTACACTGAGTTACATTTAGTTACATTTATTAGTTACATTAAGGAGTAGTTACATTTAGTTACATTACACTGAGTTACATTTAGTTACATTTATTAGTTACATTAAGGAGTAGTTACATTTAGTTACATTACACTGAGTTACATTTAGTTACATTTATTAGTTACATTAAGGAGTAGTTACATTTAGTTACATTACACTGAGTTACATTTAGTTACATTTATTAGTTACATTAAGGAGTAGTTACATTTAGTTACATTACACTGAGTTACATTTAGTTACATTTATTAGTTACATTAAGGAGTAGTTACATTTAGTTACATTACACTGAGTTACATTTAGTTACATTACACTGAGTTACATTTAGTTACATTTATTAGTTACATTAAGGAGTAGTTACATTTAGTTACATTACACTGAGTTACATTTAGTTACATTTATTAGTTACATTAAGGAGTAGTTACATTTAGTTACATTACACTGAGTAACATTTAGTTACATTTATTAGTTACATTAAGGAGTAGTTACATTTAGTTACATTACACTGAGTTACATTTAGTTACATTTATTAGTTACATTAAGGAGTAGTTACATTTAGTTACATTACACTGAGTTACATTTAGTTACATTTATTAGTTACATTAAGGAGTAGTTACATTTAGTTACATTACACTGAGTTACATTTAGTTACATTTATTAGTTACATTAAGGAGTAGTTACATTTAGTTACATTACACTGAGTTACATTTAGTTACATTACACTGAGTTACATTTAGTTACATTTATTAGTTACATTAAGGAGTAGTTACATTTAGTTACATTACACTGAGTTACATTTAGTTACATTTATTAGTTACATTAAGGAGTAGTTACATTTAGTTACATTACACTGAGTTACAATTAGTTACATCTATTAGTTACATCTGGCCCTTTGAGGACAGCCGTGATGCTGAGGATGTGGCACCCGGTTATGATGAGATCAAGTCCCCTGGTCTAACAGTTTAAGGGGGTGATCTCACTATGAAGGACTATTTCTTTGAGGTCCAGGGACTAAATATGGAAACGGTTCTTTAAATTGACTTATGGATCAGTGACTTATGGATCAGTGACTTATGGATCAGTGACTGTAAAGTAGTGGTAGGTGAGAGTGTAGCCAAACAGCATAGGATGGTGGTGTGTAGGATGACTCTGGTGGTGAGGAAGATGAAGAGGACAAAGGCAGAGCAGAAGACGAAATGGAGGAAGCTGAAAAAGGAAGAGTGTTGCATGACTTTTAGGAAGGAGTTAAGACAGGCTCTGGGTGGTCAGGAGGTGCTTCCAGATGACTGGACAACTACAGCTAATGTGATCAGGGAGACAGGTAGGAGGGTACTTGGTGTGTCATCTGGAAGGAAAGTAGATAAGGAGACTTGGTGGTGGGATGAGGAGGTACAGGAGTGTATACAGAGAAAGAGGTTAGCTAAGAGGAAGTGGGACACTGAGAGGACTGAGGAGAGTAGACAGGAGTACAGGGAGATGCAGCGTAAGGTGAAGGTAGAGGTAGCAAAGGCCAAACAAGAAGCTGATGATGACTTGTATGCTAGGTTGGACAGTAAGGAGGGAGAGACTGATCTATACCGGTTGGCAAGACAGAGAGACAGAGATGGGAAGGACGTGCAGCAGGTTAGGGTGATTAAGGATAGGGATGGAAGTCTATTGACAGGTGCCAGTAGTGTGATGGGAAGATGGAAAGAGTACTTTGAAGAGTTGATGAACGTGGAAAATGAGAGAGAACAAAGACTAGAAGAGGTGACTGTTGTGGACCAGGAAGTAGCAAAGATTAGTCAGGATGAAGTGAGGAGGGCATTGAAGAGGATGAAGAGTGGAAAGGCAGTCGGTCCTGATGATATACCTGTAGAGGTATGGAAGTGTCTAGGAGAGGTGGCAGTAGAGTTTCTGACTGGGTTGTTCAACAGGATCTTAGATAGTGAGAAGATGCCTGAGGAATGGAGGAGAAGTGTGCTGGTGCCCATTTTTAAGAACAAGGGAGATGTGCAGAGTTGTGGCAACTACAGAGGAATAAAGCTGATGAGCCATACAATGAAGTTATGGGAGAGAGTAGTGGAAGCTAGACTAAGGGCAGAAGTGAGCATTTGTGAGCAGCAGTATGGTTTCATGCCAAAACAGAGTACTACAGATGCAGTATTTGCTCTGAGGATGTTGATAGAGAAGTCCAGAGAAGGCCAGAGGGAGCTGCATTGTGTTTTTGTAGATCTGGAGAAAGCTGATGACAGGGTGTCCAGAGAGGAACTGTGGTATTGTATGAGGAAGTCTGGAGTGGCAGAGAAGTATGTTAGAGCGGTGCAGGACATGTATGAGGACTGTAAGACAGTGGTGAGGTGTGTGTAGGTGTGACAGAGGAGTTCAAGGTGGAGGTGGGACTGCATCAGGGATCAGCTCTGAGCCCCTTCTTGTTGCTATGGTGATGGACAGGCTGACAGACGAGGTCAAACAGGAATCTCCATGGACTATGATGTTTGCAGATGACATTGTGATCTGCAGTGAGAGCAGGGAACAGGTGGAGGAGAAGCTAGAGAGGTGGAGGTTTGTCCTGGAAAGGAGAGGAATGAAGGTTAGCCGCAGTAAGACAGAGTACATGTGTGTGAATGAGAGGGACCCAAGTGGAAGAGTGAGGTTAGAGGGAGAAGAGATCAAGAAGGTGGAGGATTTGAAGTACTTAGGGTCAACAGTCCAGAGCAATGGAGAGTGTGGAAAAGAGGTGAAGAAGCGTGTCCAGGCAGGATGGAACGGGTGGAGGAAAGTGTCAGGTGTGATGTGTGATAGAAGAGTTTCAGCTAAAATGAAAGGAAAGGTGAACAAAACTGTAGTGAGACCAGCGATGTTGTTTGGTCTAGAGACAGTGTCCCTGAGGAAAAGACAGGAGACAGAGCTGGAGGTAACAGAGATGAAGATGCTGAGGTTCTCTCTGGGAGTGACCAGGATGGATAGGATCAGGAATGAGTACATCAGAGGGACAGCACATGTTAGAGGTTCTGGAGATAAAGTCAGAGAGGCCAGACTGAGATGGTTTGGACATGTCCAGAGGAGAGATAGTGAATATATTGGTAGAAGGATGCTGAGTTCTGAACTGCCAGGCAGGAGGCCTAGAGGAAGACCAAAGAGGAGGTTTATGGATGTAGTGAAAGAGGACATGAAGGTAGTTGATGTGAGAGAAGAGGATGAGAAGACAGGGTTAGATGGAGGACACTGATTGGCTGTGGAGACCCTGAAGGGAGAAGCTGAAAGGAAGATAATAATAATACAGTAACAATACATACAGTACAGTAATACATAGAGTGATATATAGAGTACAGTAGTAGATACAGTAATACAGAGTAATAGAGTACAGTAATAGAGTATAATAAAGCATAGAGTAATACATAGAGTAATAGAGTACACCCTCTGCAGCTGGATCCTGTTTATTGCAGTCAGTCTGTTTATCTTAGGAAAAACAGCTCTATGTACACACACACACACACACACACACACACACACACACACACACACACACACACACACACACACACACACACACACACACACACACACACACACACACACACACACAGATCTTTAATTTTCTTTCTTTGCAGCTGATGAGAACCCTGCTGTGATTGGTTCAGCTGACTAGAGACACATCACGTGTTCGGATCGCTCTGCTGTGATTGGTTCACGCTCCTCTCCGGTAGAACCGGACGCAGCGCGTCATGACGGGGGGGCTGAGCGTGAGGGCGGCAGCTGCTGGTGAGCCTCCGGCCGGGGGGAGGAGCTGTGGAGCAGCGGGGGGGCCCCGCTCCTGACAGCCGCTGGGTGAGGCTGCTGAGCGGCTCCTGCGCCGCAGCGGACCGGAGGATGAACGCGGAGCGCCGCCCGGCGGAACCGACACCGGACTCGGCCCGCGTCTGACCGGCAGCTCGGCGGCATCGAAGGACGCGAAGGTAAGCGGCACCGCTGTGGACCGGATGGAGCCGGTCCCCCGGACCCCCGGTCCCCCGGTCCCCCGGGCCACCGGCTCCGGTGACCGGAGACAAAGCGAAGCCGCGTCAACCGGAAAACGTGTGAATGAAAAGGACAACAGCACCGGGAGCGTTTGGGTTCACCGCAGCGGGTTTAACGCAGTTTGTCCACGGAAACGAGGAGGGAGGGGCCTTTATCTGACACGCGTCTCGTCAGGTGTAACCCCCCCCCCGGACAGAACGGGTTCATTGTTCTCCCGGCCTGATGGGATGGAGACCGGAGGCTCTTCGGAACCCCCCCAACCACGAGATGTGTCTCCGGAGGGGGGGTTAGTTAGGGTCTAGTGGATGGTTGGGGGGGGGGGCGTTTTTTAATTTTGTAATATAGAAATAATGTAGAAGTGTTTCTATTGGTGACCGGAGTGTGTGTGTGTGTGTGTGTGTGTGTGTGTGTGTGTGTGTGTGTGTGTGTGTGTGTGTGTGTGTGTGTGTGTGTGACACATGTATGCGTGTCAGATAATGCCCCCCAATACAGGCATGTATGTGTTAGACACAACAAACACACACTGGGGGCCTGAAGGCAAGTGAGGAGGGGGGGCAGATTGACTGGCAGCGACTTTTGGGTGCCCCCCCAAATGAGCAGCTTGTGGGGGGGCAGTGCCTTGCTCAAAGGTGCCTGGGCAGTGGCCGGGAGGTGAGCTGACTCCTCCCACTGTCAGCTCACACTCCAGGGATGGCTGGAGGGGGGGGGGGGTCAAACCGACAACCTCTGGTTAGAGGACCACCGCTCTACCGCTGAGACACTGGCCCCCCAAAGCCTCTGGAGGAGTCAAAGCCTCTGTGGAGGAGTCAAAGCCTCTGGAGGAGTCAAAGCCTCTGTGGAGGAGTCAAAGCCACCTGGAGGAGTCAAAGCCTCTGTGGAGGAGTCAAAGCCACCTGGAGGAGTCAAAGCCTCTGTGGAGGAGTCAAAGCCACCTGGAGGAGTCAAAGCCTCTGTGGAGGAGTCAAAGCCACCTGGAGGAATAAAAGCCTCTGTGGAGGAGTCAAAGCCCCCTGGAGGAGTCAAAGCCTCCCTGAAGGAGTCAAAGCCTCCCCAGAGGAGTCAAAGCCTCCCTGACTCAGAAGTTTGGTGCAGCAGACCAGCGATGGGCTGCTGAGTCAGCGTCTAGAACATCAGGTGATCTTTGACTCATGGAGTCACAGAGCTGTTCCACCAGGAGGAGACTCCAGATCACGTTGGTTCTGTTCACACTGGTGACTCAGAGCTCCGTCCCAGAGCTGTGCAGAAGAACCCCCCCAGCTGTGTAGCTGTGTCTCCACGTCTGGACTCGGTCTGTTAATGTTCTTCAATATCTGAGCTGGCTTGTTTGTTCATGACCGGTTCTCATTAGCGACGATGCTAACGCAGCGATGATGCTAACGTAGCCTCGGTGGCTACAAGTCACAGCCTGAGACGAGGCTAATCCTGGTGGCGTCCTGCATCCTCTGACAGGATGACCTGCTGGAGGTCCAGAGCAGCGTCTGGTCTGTGACCTCATTGGTCCTCAGGGTCATCTGCGGAGCCTCTCTGGTCTTCAGTGGTGCACCATCAGCTCTGGTCTTCAGTGGTGCACCATCAGCTCTGGTCTTCAGTGGTGCACCATCAGCTCTGGTCTTCAGTGGTGCACCATCAGCTCTGGTCTTCAGTGGTGCACCATCAGCTCTGGTCTTCAGTGGTGCACCATCGGCTCTGGTCTTCAGTGGTGCACCATCAGCTCTGGTCTTCAGTGGTGCACCATCAGCTCTGGTCTTCAGTGGTGCACCATCGGCTCTCTGGTCTTCAGTGGTGCACCATCGGCTCTGGTCTTCAGTGGTGCACCATCAGCTCTGGTCTTCAGTGGTGCACCGTCAGCTCTGGTCTTCAGTGGTGCACCATCAGCTCTGGTCTTCAGTGGTGCACCATCGGCTCTCTGGTCTCTCACACTTGAACCAACATGCTGTGGTTGGCTCTCGGGTCAGCACTACTCTCTAGACGTGTTCTCGCACACGGGAACACGCTGTGGGAGCGTCCACAGACGTGTAGTTCTGTGTGAGACCAGCTTCATCAATAATGTACAGAAAGGGAACCTGATCAGAGGCGCTGCAGCCTGGACATTTAATCAGAAACTCCAGTTGGGGGTGTGGGGGGGGCAGACCTTCCTCTTATAACATCTCTTTGTTCTGTGGATAAAGAATCAAGACTAGAAGATGAATAATAAACCTTTAACACGGGAAGTTTGGAACAACTCCCTGGAGAGTCTCACCAGTCATCACTGTTCCTGTGAGGGTTAAGGGTTAGGGTTCAGGTTGGGTTTAGAGGTTAGGGTTAGGTTAGGGTTGGGTTAAGGTAAAGGTTAGGGTTAGGTCAGGGATAGAGGTTAAGGTTGGGTTTAGAAGTTAGGGTTTAGGGTTACAGTTAGGGGTAGGGGTTAGGGTAAGGTTAGGGTTAGGTGAGGGTTAGAGGTTAGGGTCAGGGTTAGGGGTTAGGTTAGGGTTAGGTAAGGGGTTAGGGTTCAAGGGTTAGGGTTAAGTTGGGGTTAGTTTAAGGTTAGGTTAGAGGTTAGGTTGGGGTTAGGTTAAGGGTTAGGGGTGAGGGTTCCTGTGAGGGTTAGGTTAGAACCCTCAACACGACGCTCTGTCAACAGGAGTTACCCTAACCCTAACCCAACCTAACTCTAACCCCCTTACCTAACCCTAACCCCTAACCCCCTCTGTGGGAGATTTAAAAGGTTTGCTCAGTGATCGGCTGGAGAATCAGAAAAATGGCTTTTTTTTGAATGAACTGCAGTCCCGAGCCGGTTCAGCATCCTGAGCCGCTCACGGAGCATCAGGTGACCTGAGTCATGAAGCGCATCATAAGGGTGTCATGAAGCGCATCATAAGGGTGTCATGAAGCGCATCATAAGGGTGTCATGAAGCACGTCATGAAGCGGCTTAGGGTTAGGCTTGTCTTACCTGTCAGCTTCCTGTTGCTGTCATGTGACTGATCGTGTCCATTCCTGAACATCTCTCCATTTCATCTGTTCTGCCTGGGGGGGGGGGTCCCTACAGTTGAATGTGGCTCTCATCCTTATTGATCACGTGGTTGTTTACTGATCACGTGTTCTGGAAACCCCCCAGTGGCGCTTGCCTCAGAATCATGGCTGGTCTGCCCTCATGCAGCCCCTGCGCCATCTAGTGGCCGGTCGCTGTGCTGCCGGCATGAACTCATCTGTTCCCATCAGAGGATGAAGTGGTGTGATGTCACCAGGATGAGGTCATATCGAAAACCACGCCCACCTCAGTGACTGTCAGGAGCAGCAGCTCCAATCAGACGTCATGAAAAGAAGTCTGTGGTTGCTTAGTGACAGACATGTGGCTGCCCCCCCATTCAGTGTGGTTTGTCTCGTCCTATCAAGTGTGTTAGGACGAGACATGTGGTGCCGGTGCTTGGGGTCGGGGGGGTTCTCTCGTACTGTGACGTCACCCAAACCGAAGGGGCGTCAGGAACATCTCGGTGACTTTGCACCACAACCTCCTTTCAGTGACCCCTAACGCGACCCCCGCTGTTGGTGTCGGGACGCAGCAACCTCGAGCAGCGGTCAGGGATGGGTTAGAGTCACGACACACCGCTGTGACACACCAGTGTGTGTCTAGAGTCACGACACACCGCTGTGACACACCAGTGTGTGTCTAGAGTCACGACACACCGCTGTGGCACACGAATGTGTGTGTGGAGTCACGACACACCGCTGTGACACACGAGTGTGTGTGTGGAGTCACGACACGCCGCTGTGACACACCAGTGTGTGTCTGGAGTCACGACACACCGCTGTGACACACGAGTGTGTCTGGAGTCACGACACACCGCTGTGACACACGAGTGTGTCTGGAGTCACGACACACCGCTGTGACACACCAGTGTGTGTGTGGAGTCACGACACGCCGCTGTGACACACCAGTGTGTGTCTGGAGTCACGACACACCCCTGTGATACACCAGTGTGTCTGGAGTCACGACACACCGCTGTGACACACGAGTGTGTCTGGAGTCACGACACACCGCTGTGACACACGAGTATGTGTGTGGAGTCATGACACACCGCTGTGACACACCAGTGTGTGTGTGGAGTCACGACACACCGCTGTGACACA
This sequence comes from Antennarius striatus, assembly GCF_040054535.1. Lineage (NCBI taxonomy): Eukaryota > Metazoa > Chordata > Actinopteri > Lophiiformes > Antennariidae > Antennarius > Antennarius striatus. The sequence continues at coordinate 1,647,267 of NC_090777.1, read as the reverse complement.
CCGGTGGGCGTGTGGAGTCACGACACACCGCTGTGACACACGAGTGTGTCTGGAGTCATGACACATTGCTGTGACACACCAGTGTGCGTGTGGAGTCACGACACACTGCTGTGACACACCGGTGGGCGTGTGGAGTCACGACACACCGCTGTGACACACCGGTGGGCGTGTGGAGTCACGACACACCGCTGTGACACACGAGTATGTGTGTGGAGTCATGACACACTGCTGTGACACACCAGTGTGTGTGTGGATTCACGACACACCGCTGTGACACACCGGTGGGCGTGTGGAGTCACGACACACCGCTGTGACACACCGGTGTGCGTGTGGAGTCACGACACACCGCTGTGACACACCGGTGGGCGTGTGGAGTCACGACAAACCGCTGTGACACACCGGTGGGCGTGTGGAGTCCCGACACACCGCTGTGACACACCGGTGGGCGTGTGGAGTCACGACACACCGCTGTGACACACGAGTGTGTCTGGAGTCACGACACACCGCTGTGACACACGAGTATGTGTGTGGATTCACGACACACCGCTGTGACACACCGGTGGGCGTGTGGAGTCACGACACACCGCTGTGACACACCGGTGTGCGTGTGGAGTCACGACACACCGCTGTGACACACCGGTGGGCGTGTGGAGTCACGACAAACCGCTGTGACACACCGGTGGGCGTGTGGAGTCCCGACACACCGCTGTGACACACCGGTGGGCGTGTGGAGTCACGACACACCGCTGTGACACACGAGTGTGTCTGGAGTCATGACACACCGCTGTGACACACCAGTGGGCGTGTGGAGTCACGACACACCGCTGTGACACACCAGTGGGCGTGTGGAGTCACGACACACCGCTGTGACACACCAGTGTGTGTGTGGAGTCACGACACACCGCTGTGACACACCAGTGTGTGTGTGGAGTCACGACACACCGCTGTGACACACGAGTGTGTGTGGAGTCACGACACACCGCTGTGACACACCAGTGTGTGTCTGGAGTCACGACACACCGCTGTGACACACGAGTGTGTCTGGAGTCACGACACACCGCTGTGACACACGAGTATGTGTGTGGAGTCACGACACACCGCTGTGACACACGAGTATGTGTGTGGAGTCATGACACACCGCTGTGACACACCAGTGTGTGTGTGGAGTCACGACACACCGCTGTGACACACCGGTGGGGGTGTGGAGTCACGACACACCGCTGTGACACACCGGTGTGCGTGTGGAGTCACGACACACCGCTGTGACACACCGGTGGGCGTGTGGAGTCACGACAAACCGCTGTGACACACCGGTGGGCGTGTGGAGTCACGACACACCGCTGTGACACACCGGTGGGCGTGTGGAGTCACGACACACCGCTGTGACACACGAGTGTGTCTGGAGTCATGACACACCGCTGTGACACACCAGTGGGCGTGTGGAGTCACGACACACCGCTGTGACACACCAGTGGGCGTGTGGAGTCACGACACACCGCTGTGACACACCAGTGTGTGTGTGGAGTCACGACACACCGCTGTGACACACCAGTGTGTGTGTGGAGTCACGACACACCGCTGTGACACACGAGTGTGTGTGGAGTCACGACACACCGCTGTGACACACCAGTGTGATTGGAGTCACGACACACCGCTGTGACACATGAGTGTGTGTGGAGTCACGACACACCGCTGTGACACACGAGTGTGTGTGTGGAGTCACGACACACCACTGTGACACACCAGTGTGTGTGTGGAGTCACGACACACCGCTGTGACACACCAGTGGGTATCGCCCTGACCTGAATACTCTTGTCCCTGCAGATGACTGACGGAAGATTGTTCCAGGTGCAGCTGCTGGACGACAGGAAGCTGGAGCTGCTGGTTCAGGTAGAAACGCGTCAGACTGGAGAAGAATAGAGTAGAGTAGAGTAGAGTAGAGTAGAATAGAATAGAATAGAGTAGAATAGAGTAGGAGGGGGAAGCAGTGCAGCATCAACACTGTATTGGTGGGGATGGGGCACTGCTGACCTCAACTCAGGACGTTGTGACTCGGTGAGGAGAATACTTCGAGCACCTCCTCAATCCCGCAGACACGCCTTCCCATGAGGAAGCAGAGTCTGGGTTCTCTGAGGCGGGCTCTCCTATCTCTGGGGTTGAGGTCACCGAGGTAGTTAAAAAGCTCCTCGGTGGCGGGGCCCCGGGGGTTGATGAGATCCGGATGCCCGGAGTTCCTAAAGGCTGTCCTGGGGCTGTCCTGGTTGACACGCCTCTACAACATTGCATGGACATCAGGGACAGTGCCTCTGGATTGGCAGACTGGGGTGGTGGTCCCCCTTTTTAAGAAGGGGGACCGGAGGGTGTGTTCCAACTACAGGGGGATCACACTCCTCAGCCTCCCCGGCAAGGTCTATTCAGGGGTTCTGGAGAGGAGGGTCCGTCGGGAAGTCGAATCTCGGATTCAGGAGGAGCAGTGTGGTTTTCGTCCTGGCCGTGGAACAGTGGACCAGCTCTACACCCTCCACAGGGTCCTTGAGGGGGCATGGGAGTTCGCCCAACCAGTCTACATGTGTTTTGTGGACTTGAAGAAGGCGTTCGACTGTGTTCCTCAGGGGGTTCTGTGGGGGGTGCTTCGGGAGTATGGGGTACCGGACCCCTTGATAAGGACTGTTCGGTCCCTGTACGACCGATGTCAGAGTTTGGTCCGCGTTGCCGGCAGTAAGTCGGATTCGTTTCCAGTGAGGGTTGGACTCTGACAAGGCTGCCCTTTGTCACCGATTCTGTTCATAACTTTTATGGACAGAATTTCTAGGCGCAGCCAAGGCGTTGAGGGTGTCCGGTTTGGTGGCCTCAGTATCGCGTCTCTGCTTTTTGCAGACGACGTGGTGCTGTTGGCTTCATCAAGCCGTGATCTCCAACTCTCACTGGAGCGGTTCGCAGCCGAGTGTGAAGTGGTTGGGATGAGAATCAGCACCTCCAAATCTGAGACCATGGTCCTCAGTCAGAAAAGGGTGGAGTGCCCTCTCCAGGTTGGGGATGAGATCCTGCCCCAAGTGGAGGAGTTCAAGTATCTCGGGGTCTCGTTCACGAGTGAGGGTACAATGGAACGGGAGATCGACAGGCGGATCGGTGCAGCGTCTGCAGTGATGCGGACTCTGTATCGGTCCGTCGTGGTGAAGAAGGAGCTGAGCCGAAAGGCAAAGCTCTCGATTTACCGGTCGATCTACGTTCCTGCCCTCACCTATGGTCACGAGCTGTGGGTCGTGACCGAAAGAACAAGATCCCGGATACAAGCGGCCGAAATTAGTTTCCTCCTCAGGGTGTCCGGGCTCCCCCTTAGAGATAGGGTGAGGAGTTCGGTCATCCGGGAGGGACTCAGAGTCGAGCTGCTGCTCCTCCACATCGAGAGGAGCCAGATGAGGTGGCTCGGGCATCTGGTTAGGATGCCTCCTGGATGCCTCCCTGGTGAGGTGTTCCGGGCACGTCCTACTGGGAGGAGGCCCCGGGGACGACCCAGGACACGCTGGAGAGACTATGTCTCCCAGCTGGCCTTGGAACGCCTTGGGATTCTCCCGGAGGAGCTGGACGAAGTGGCTAGGGAGAGGGAAGTCTGGGCTTCCTACTTAAGCTGCTGCCCCCGCGACCCGACCCTGGATAAGAGGAGGAAGATGGATGGATGGATAGAGTAGAATAGAGTAGAATAGAATTGAGTACATTAGAATAGAGTAGAATAGAGTATAGTAGACTAGAATAGAGAAGAATAGAATAGAATTGACTTCATCTTAATAGAGTAGCTTTCTATGTACAAAAGTATGTATGTGTGTGTGTGTGTGTGTGTGTGTGTGTGTGTGTGTGTGTGTGTGTGTGTGTGTGTGTGTGTGTGTGTGTGTGTGTGTGTGTGATTAAGGAAACAGAATGAATGTACTCCTTCAGCTAATATTTGGATCTGAGTTAACCCTTCGTCGTCCTCCACAGCCTAAGCTGCTGTCGTATGAACTCCTGGACTTGGTTTCGTCCCACTTCAACCTGAAGGAGAAGGAATTCTTCGGACTGGCCTATCTTGATGAAACGTTAGTAAATGTTTCAGCTCGTGTCTCTCAGAGGTTTATTCTGTGCGCTCTGGTTTTTCACGCCCGTCTGTCCTGCAGCGGCCAGCGGAAGTGGCTCCAGATGGACCGCAGAGCTCTGGAACATGACTTCTGTAAAAAGTCCGGCCCTGTTGCCCTCAACTTCCTGGTCAGGTGAGATCAAGTTTTGTTTTTCAAATCAGCAGGTCTCCAGCAGGGGGCGTTACTTTAATAACTGTTAAAGTGTCTGTAGTCACTTCTGACCAGTGTGTCTTTGTCTCCACTGGTTACTAAAGAAAAGAAATGACATGCAGAAATAGAGACGTCAGTCCGAGCTTTTCGTGGTGTTTTCTACCGGTCACAGGTTCTACGTGGAGAACATCACGCAACTGAAGGACGTCGTCACGGTGGAGCTGTTCTTCCTGAATGCTAAGTCTGCTGTCTACAACGTAAGCACTTGTTCTGTTGTTCTGTGGGTTGAGGCGATGGCGGGTTTGTTCCTACTCAGTGACACACGTCTCCGAACCTTCACTGCAGGGCAGTCTCCTTCATTTTACATGGGGAGGTCACTGGAGAACATCACGTCACAGATTCTCTGTGTGGACCTGGGAATTCTTCCTCGGTGACTTTTTCCCTTTTGTTTCCCAGGAAATGATAGAGGTGGAAAGCGAGAACGTCTTCAGGTTAGCCGCCAGCGCTCTGCAGGTGAGTGCTGCTCGTCCCATTAAAGTCTGAAACCCTTTACAGCCTGTGTGTGATGAAGTGTGTTCTTCATCACCAGGAGGCCAACGGGGACTACACCAGGTAAGACCACCGCAGCAGCAGGGGAGGAGAGGTAAAAGCAGCACTGAGGAGTCAATACTGAGTCAACCCTGAGTCAATACTGAGGCAAACATTTTAGGCTCCATTCTGTTAGTGTTATTATTGTGCCTTGAATTTACCAAGTACATGATGGGGACAATGTACTGAAGACAACAACCCCAATGGTCTCACTCTAACCAGAGAGACACTGACTCTATCTGGTCTATCTATAACCATAGAGACACTGACTCTATCTGGTCTATCTATAACCATAAAGACACTGACTCTATCTGGTCTATCTATAACCATAAAGACACTGACTCTATCTGGTCTATCTATAACCATAAAGACACTGACTCTATCTGGTCTATCTATAACCATAGAGACACTGACTCTATCTGGTCTATCTATAACCACAGAGACACTGACTCTATCTGGTCTATCTATAACCATAGAGACACTGACTCTGTCTGGTCTATCTATAACCATAAAGACACTGACTCTATCTGGTCTATCTATAACCATAAAGACACTGACTCTATCTGGTCTATCTATAACCATAAAGACACTGACCCTATCTGGTCTATTTATAACCATAAAGACACTGACTCTATCTGGTCTAACTATAACCATAAAGACACTGACTCTATCTGGTCTAACTATAACCATAAAGACACTGACTCTATCTGGTCTATCTGTAACCATAGAGACACTGACTCTATCTGGTCTATCTATAACCATAGAGACACTGACTCTATCTGGTCTATCTATAACCATAGAGACACTGACTCTATCTGGTCTATCTATAACCATAAAGACACTGACTCTATCTGGTCTATCTATAACCATAAAGACACTGACTCTATCTGGTCTATTTATAACCATAAAGACACTGACTCTATCTGGTCTATTTATAACCATAAAGACACTGACTCTATCTGGTCTAACTATAACCATAAAGACACTGACTCTATCTGGTCTAACTATAACCATAAAGACACTGACTCTATCTGGTCTATCTGTAACCATAAAGACACTGACTCTATCTGGTCTATCTATAACCATAAAGACACTGACTCTATCTGGTCTATCTATAACAATAAAGACACTGACTCTATCTGGTCTATCTGTAACCATAAAGACACTGACTCTATCTGGTCTAACTATAACCATAAAGACACTGACTCTATCTGGTCTAACTATAACCATAAAGACACTGACTCTATCTGGTCTATCTATAACCATAAAGACACTGACTCTATCTGGTCTATCTATAACCATAAAGACACTGACTCTATCTGGTCTATCTATAACCATAAAGACACTGACTCTATCTGGTCTATCTATAACCATAAAGACACTGACTCTATCTGGTCTATCTATAACCATAGAGACACTGACTCTATCTGGTCTATCTATAACCATAGAGACACTGACTCTATCTGGTCTATCTATAACCATAGAGACACTGACTCTATCTGGTCTATCTATAACCATAGAGACACTGACTCTATCTGGTCTATCTATAACCATAAAGACACTGACTCTATCTGGTCTATTTATAACCATAAAGACACTGACTCTATCTGGTCTAACTATAACCATAAAGACACTGACTCTATCTGGTCTAACTATAACCATAAAGACACTGACTCTATCTGGTCTATCTGTAACCATAAAGATACTGTCTCTATCTGGTCTATCTATAACCATAAAGACACTGACTCTATCTGGTCTATCTGTAACCATAGAGACACTGACTCTATCTGGTCTATCTGTAACCATAGAGATACTGTCTCTATCTGGACTGTCTGTCTCTCTCTCTGTCTCTCTCTCTCTGACCCTGTCCTGATCTTCATTTTATTTCTTTTCCACCCAACCGGTCGAGGTGGATGGCCTCCAAAAGAGTCTGGGTCCTGTCCAGAGTTTCTTCCTCAACAAAGGAGTTTTTCCCACCACTGTCTCTGATGTTCTGGAGGGTTCAGTCGGGTTTCTCTGTCTGTTAAAGCGCTTTGAAGTGTCTGTTGATGTGATTAAGTGCTATATAAATAAAACTTGATTATTACTATTGACAATAAATTGGCAAAAAACTGAATAATTCGGTTTCATATACTCCTTTTATTTTTATGAAATCATTTATTCCATTAAACCTGTTTGCTCCCCCTTTTCCAAACGCCTGGTGTGACTCATGTGATTCATCTGCAGCTAAAGAGATCCAGAATCAATCAATCAATCAATCAATCAATCAATCAATCAACTCTTATTTATATAGCGCTTCATGACATCTGCAGACATTTCAAAGCGCTTTACAGACAGAAAGCCAACAAAGCCCTCCAGAGCAGCATAAGCGACAGTGGGAGGGAAAAACTGCCTCATTGAGGAAGAAACTCCGGGCAGGTCCCAGACTCTGGAGGGGGGGTCATCCACCTTGACCTTTTGGGTGGGAAAGAGAAATACATTGGGGACAGAGACAGAGAGAGAGAGAGTGGCAGATAGGCCAGTTTGAGTTTAATGTCCACAGTGATCCGTTTCTGAATTGGGGGGGTTTCCAGGCCTTTGGGTATCCTGTCTTCCATCCCCGTTCTCCACCCGTGGAACAGAGACCAGAGACAGCAGCAGCATCGTGCAGACAGAGTGATTTAACAGTAATAATAAATTCTAGGAGCATAAAGATGAAGACAGAAGTGACAGAAGCTCCAGAGTCTCTCCCTTCAACGGGGGGACGGAGAAAAACACCCCCAGCAGCCTAGGCCTACAGCAGCATATCTAGTGGGGGTGTTATTTCTAATTGTAGACTCTATCAAAGAGGAGGGTTTTTAGTCTACTCTTACATAAACTAAGGGAGTCCCCCCCCCCCCCCCAGACCGAGGCTGGGAGGTCGTTCCAGAGTAGAGGGGCAGATAGCTGAAGCTTCTGCCCCCTGTTCTACTCTTAAAAACCCGACGGGTCACCAGAAATCCTGCCTCCTCTGATGGAAGGGCCCTGGGGGGGGTGGGGGGGGTGATAGACCTGAATCAGATCTCCATGTCAGACGGAGCCTTACAGTGGAGAGCTTCATGTGATCATGAGGAGTTTGAATTGTATTCTATGATGAATCTGGAGCCGATGAAGTGACGCTAGGACAGGAGAGATGTGTTCTCTCCTCCAGCTGCATTCTGAACTAACTGTAGAGTCCTACTAGAGGAGCTACAACAGCCCATAATAAGGAATAGCAGTAATCCAATCTAGAAGTAACAAAGACATGAATGGTTTTCTCTGCGTCTTTAAAGGATAAGAAATTTCTAACTTTAACAATATTTCTCCAGTGAAAGAAGTCTGTCTGGGATACAGACTGATGAGAACCAGAGGACAGATGTTGATCAGAAATCACTCCCAGGTTCCTGACTTCACTGGTGGAGAATAGATCAATGCTGTCTAAGAGAATTACAATGTCTCTAATAAACACATTAATACATAAAGAAATACACAAATAAATACATAAGGAAATACATTAATAAATAAATTCTTTAATTAAAAAAATACATAAAGGAATGGATGGATGACTGATAGATGGATGGTTGATGGTGGATGGATGATGGAAGGATGGAGGTTTTGCCCTGTCATTCCAGAACTGCTGTCTCAGCGTCTTTCTGTTTCAGTGATGAAAACACCAGATCTGACCTAAAGAAACTCCCGACTCTGCCCACCAAGGTCCTGAAGGAGCACCCATCGCTAGCATACTGGTACGCTACGCTAACACGTTGATGTTTGGGTCAACATTAGCGTCTCATCACTAGCATACTGGTACGCTACGCTAACATGTTGTTGTTTGGTCAACATTAGCGTTGGCCGGTTCAGGCCAACAGACTCCATATTTACACACATAATGACTGACCTTTAGGTTTCCTCCCGTTTCTATATGTTAATGAGGTCAGTGTCAGTACCAATGTTAGCGTGTTGGGATGTGTGTTAGCGTGTTTTGTTTGATGCTTTCCCTAAGTCCCCACACGCTCCACTTCCTGATACCTGTAGCTGAAGACATCAGGTATGACGCTCACAACAACAGTATCCGTGTTGAACCTCAGCGTGTGACGACATGTCATGCTAGCTGACAGACTTCTAGACAACACGGATGTATTCAGCTAGCTGTGTTTTAGCTAAGCTAGCTGGTGAAACAGGACGATGTATTCCATGGATTTAGCCTGTGGTGAAAAAAGACGATATAAAACAAGGAGTGGAGATAAGAAAATGTTTTGGACGTTCATCTCATGTTGTTTTGGAACAGACAGACTTCCTGTAGTGTGTGTCCTACTGAAGACTTCCTGTAGTGTGTGTCCTACTGAAGACTTCCTGTAGTGTGTGTCCTACTGAAGACTTCCTGTAGTGTGTGTCCTACTGAAGACTTCCTTTACTGTGTGTCCTACTGAAGACCTTTGTTCTTGTTCACAGTGAGGATCGAGTGATCGGGTTCTACAAGCAGCTGAGAGGAGTCTCCAGAGGACAGGCCATCATGCAGTGAGTGTTGGACACGCCCAGGTTCACACAACTAGTTCACACCACTGGTTAACACCACCGGTTAACACACCACCACTCATGACAAACCACACACACACACACACACACACACACACACACACACACACACACACACACACACACACACACACACACACACACACACACACACAGCTGGTACATTTAATGAACATGGTGTGTGTTGCAGGTACTTGACGTTGGTGGAGTCGTTGCCTACCTATGGGGTACATTACTATGAAGTTAAGGTGGGTCTCACTTCTGTTGGTTAAACCTGAGAATTGCCCCTGAGTGTTGCCCCTGAGCTCAGTGGACGCTCCAGCTGTGTTCTTGCCCCACAGGACAAACAAGGGATCCCCTGGTGGCTCGGGATCAGCTATAAGGGCATCGGCCAGTACGACCTGCAGGACAAGCTGAAGCCTCGCAAGGTAAACGCCTCCTAGCATGGCTGCTGCTAGCAGGGCTGCTGCTAGCATGGAAGCTACTAGCCTGGCTGCTGCTAGCAGGTCTGCGGCTAGCATGGCTGCTGCTAGCAGGGCTGCAGCTAGCATGGCTGCTGCTAGCATGGCAGCGACTGTCATGGCTGCTGCTAGCAAGGCTGCAGCTAGCAGGGCTATGGCTAGCATGGCTGCTGCTAGCATGGCAGCTGCTAGCATGGCAACTACAAGCATGGCTGCTGCTAGCAGGGCTGCAGCTAGCAGGGCTTCTGTTAGCAAGGTTGCAGCTAGCATGGCAGCTACTAGCGCTCACAGGGTGTGTGTGTGTGTGTGTGTGTGTGTGTGTGTGTGTGTGTGAGGACTGCTGCCGTGGCACGCAACCGGTGAATCACCAGCCCCATTTCACGCTCCAGCTCCACCACCCAACGGCAGCAAACCAGACCAGACATGAATACCTGAGCTGAAGAGTGTCCGTCTGTACTGAAGAGCGTCCGTCTGTACTGAAGATCGTCCGTCTGTACTGAAGAGCGTCCGTCTGTACTGAAGAGCGTCCGTCTGTACTGAAGAGCGTCCGTCTGTACTGAAGAGCGTCCGTCTGTACTGAAGAGCGTCTGTACGTACTGAAGATCGTCCGTCTGTACTGAAGAGCGTCCGTCTGTACTGAAGAGCGTCCGTCTGTACTGAAGAGCGTCCATCTGTGCTGAAGAGCGTCTGTACATACTGAATATCGTCTGTACTGAAGAGCGTCCGTCTGTACTGAAGAGCGTCTGTATGTACTGAAGAGCGTCCGTCTGTACTGAAGAGCGTCTGTACTGAAGAGCGTCCGTCTGTACTGAAGAGCGTCTGCACATACTGAAGATCGTCTGTACTGAAGAGCGTCCGTCTGTACTGAAGAGCATCTGTACTGAAGAGCGTCCGTCTGTACTGAAGAGCGTCTGTACTGAAGAGCATCCGTCTGTACTGAAGAGCGTCCGTCTGTACTGAAGAGCGTCCGTCTGTACTGAAGAGCGTCTGTACGTACTGAAGATCGTCCGTCTGTACTGAAGAGCGTCCGTCTGTACTGAAGAGCGTCTGTACGTACTGAAGATCGTCCGTCTGTACTGGAGAACGTCTGTCTGTACTGAAGAGCGTCCGTCTGTACTGAAGAGCGTCCGTCTGTACTGAAGAGCGTCTGTACGTACTGAAGATCGTCCGTCTGTACTTAAGAGCGTCCGTCTGTACTGAAGAGCGTCCGTCTGTACTGGAGAGCGTCTGTCTGTACTGAAGAGCGTCCGTCTGTACTGAAGAGCGTCTGTATGTACTGAAGATCGTCCGTCTGTACCGAAGAGCGTCCGTCTGTACTGAAGAGCGTCTGTACGTACTGAAGAGCGTCCGTCTGTACTGAAGAGCGTCCGTCTGTACTGAAGATCGTCCGTCTGTACTGAAGAGCGTCCGTCTGTACTGAAGAGCGTCCGTCTGTACTGAAGAGCGTCCGTCTGGACTGAAGAGCGTCCGTCTGTACTGAAGAGCGTCTGTACGTACTGAAGATTGTCCGTCTGTAGTGAAGAGCGTCTGTCTGTACTGAAGAGTGTCTGTACGTACTGAAGATCGTCCGTCTGTACTGAAGAGCGTCTGTACGTACTGAAGATCGTCCGTCTGTACTGAAGAGCGTCTGTACGTACTGAAGAGCGTCCGTCTGTACTGAAGAGTGTCTGTACGTACTGAAGATCGTCCGTCTGTACTGAAGAGCGTCCGTCTGTACTGAAGAGCGTCCGTCTGTACTGAAGAGCGTCTGTATGTACTGAAGAGCGTCTGTACTGAAGAGCGTCCGTCTGTACTGAAGAGCGTCTGCACATACTGAAGATCGTCTGTACTGACGAGCGTCCGTCTGTACTGAAGAGCATCTGTACTGAAGAGCGTCCGTCTGTACTGAAGAGTATCCGTATGTACTGGAGATCGTCCGTCTGTACTGAAGAGCGTCCGTCTGTACTGAAGAGCGTCCGTCTGTACTGAAGAGCGTCCGTCTGTACTGAAGAGCGTCCGTCTGTACTGAAGAGCGTCCGTCTGTACTGAGGAGCGTCCGTCTGTACTGAAGAGCGTCTGCACATACTGAAGATCGTCTGTACTGAAGAGCGTCCGTCTGTACTGAAGAGCATCTGTACTGAAGAGCATCCGTCTGTACTGAAGAGTGTCCGTATGTACTGGAGATCGTCCGTCTGTACTGAAGAGCGTCCGTCTGTACTGAAGAGCGTCCGTCTGTACCGAAGAGCGTCCGTCTGTACTGAGGAGCGTCCGTCTGTACTGAAGAGCGTCCATCTGTACTGAAGAGCGTCCGTCTGTACTGAAGAGCGTCCATCTGTACTGAGGAGCGTCTCTGTCTGTACTGCTGTCTGCTATGACCATCGGCGTGTGTTGTCTTGACAGTAATTCCCACATTCCTGTGTGAGCCTTCATGGTAGTAGCTGAAGTGCGTCTCCTCTAGAGGGTCTCCTCTAGAGGGTCTCCTCTAGAGCCTCTCTTCTAGAGCGTCTCCTTCGGGAGACGCAACGTTGTGAGTGAACTTCTTGTCTAGCTGAGTTCCGTGGAGCGTCGGTCGACAGAGTAACGTTCAAAACGACTGCCGTTCCTTTACCGGGACATTCTCCCTGTTCAATCCTGGCAACCGCTTGATGTGTCGCAATCCTTCTGCTGCAGATCATGATTGTGCAAGTGAGGAGTGAACGGTGATGTCAAAGTGAAGGGGGCTGGACAGGTGGGGGTGGAGGGTATCCTGTTAGAATACCTGAGGAGACACGTTAGGAGCTGACAGGAGAACAAACCCAGAATGTGGTTGTGTTGACAGCAGAGCTCAGGGAGGAGGTTATGACGAGGAACGAGGTGAACGTCTCTCAGCCCGGTAAGACCAGACTCCTGACCGCTCAGACTCCTGACCGCTCAGACTCCTGACCGCTCAGACTCCTGACCGCTCAGACTCCTGACCGCTCAGACTCCTGACCACTGCACGGAGACCGAGGTTGGTTCTAACAACATTCACCAATTGGTGCGTCGTTCTCGGTTGTCAGTCCACCTTTAAACTGAGTTTTTCTGGCCTTCCTGTGATGTTTGTCTCTGTGTGCGTCTTAAAGTTTCCACGTCAGACGTGGTTCTGTGGGAGCTCATGTCCAGACGCTCCGTGACTCACTGACCAGACTAGTTGTTCCTACCTGAGCACCTGAAACCCTGATGAGACGTGATGCAGCGGTGACTCGCCGTCCCATTATCCTTTGTGTCATTCTTCATGCTGGGTTGTTGCAGTCTTGGCGTGTCAGACGACTCGGACTATTGACGGTTCAGGTCTTAGCTGTGCTTAAAGCAGGCGGGCACACAGCTGCTCTAGATGTGGCGTCGTGGATCTCTGGGATTGAATGTTCCACGGACAGACATGTTCTCCTGATCTAGAATGTCTTGTACTGTAAAAGCGTTCCCTTGATCTGGATTGTTTTATAAGCACGTTCTCCTGATCTAGAATGTCTTCTTGTCCCAGCTGTACCAGTGGAAACAACTGGAGAACTTGTATTTTCGGGAGAAGAAATTTGCGGTAGAGGTGAATGATCCACACAGGTGAGCTTCACACGTGATTCTCACACGTTTCGTTGGAGATCAGTCAGTTGTTCCAATAGCTCAGGTCAGTCAACATGCTGTGTGTAATGGGGTGCGCTTCTTTTTGCAACAGGAGAGCGGTAACCAAACGCACCTTTGGCCAGACGGGCCTACTCATCCACACCTGGTACGCCAGCCATTCGCTGATTAAAACCATTTGGGTCATGGCCATCAGTCAGCACCAGTTCTACCTGGACAGGAAACAAAGCAAAGTGAGTGTGTGTTCACCTTCATCGCTCTGGATTGGCCTTTAATCCAGCCGCTAATCCCCTCCTCCATTCTTTTAGGCTAAATTAGGAACAAGAAGTTCAGAGGAAATGGCCACGGACCTGACGGAACACGGAGGAGCAAAGATGAACAGACTGGGAGACGCTGGTCTGAAGAAGAACTTCATCACAGCCAGTAATGGGAGCCTGGTGTCGACTGGTTCGTACAACCATTGGATGGATTAATGATGGACGGATGATGGATGTGTGGATGATGGATGACGGATGGATGGATGACAGGTGGTATTCTACTGACGGGTGGTATCCTACTGACTGGTGGTATCCTACTGGCGGGTGGTATCCTACATAGGGGGGCATCCTACTGAAGGGTGGTATCCTAATGAAGGGTGGTATCCTACTGAAGGTGGTATCCTACTGAAGGGTGGTATCCTACTGACGGTTGGCATCCTACTGAAGGGTGGTGTCCTACTGAAGGGTGGTATCCTACTGAAGGGTGGTATCCTACTGACGGTTGGCATCCTACTGAAGGGTGGTATCCTACTGAAGGGTGGTATCCTACTGACGGCTGGTATCCTACTGACGGGTGGTATCCTACTAACGGGTGGCATCCTACTGAAGGGTGGCATCCTACTGAAGGGTGGTATCCTACTGAAGGGTGGTATCCTACTGGCGGGTGGTATCCTACATAGGGGGGCATCCTACTGAAGGGTGGTATCCTAATGAAGGGTAGTATCCTACTGACGGGTGGTATCCTACTGATGGGTGGTATCCTACTAACGGGTGGCATCCTGCTGAACCGGGTGGTATCCTACTGAAGGGTGGTATCCTACTGAAGGGTGGTATCCTAATGAAGGGTGGTATCCTACTGAAGGGTGGTATCCTAATGAAGGGTGGTATCCTACTGAAGGGTGGTATCCTACTGAAGGGTGGTATCCTACTGACGGAATGGTGGTATCCTACTGAAGGGTGGTATACTACTGACGGGTGGTATCCTACTGAAGGGTGGTATCCTACTGACGGGTGGTATCCTACTGAAGGGTGGTATCCTTCTGAAGGGTGGTATCCTACTGACGGAATGGTGGTATCCTACTGACGGAATGGTGGTATCCTACTGACGGGTGGTATCCTACTAACGGGTGGTATTCTACTGAAGGGTGGTATCCTAATGAAGGGTGGTATCCTACTGACGGGTGGTATCCTACTGACGGGTGGTATCCTTCTGAAGGGTGGTATCCTACTGACGGAATGGTGGTATCCTACTGACGGAATGGTGGTATCCTACTGACGGGTGGTATCCTACTAACGGGTGGTATTCTACTGAAGGGTGGTATCCTAATGAAGGGTGGTATCCTACTGACGGGTGGTATCCTACTGACGGGTGGTATTCTACTGACGGGTGGTATCCTACTAACGGGTGGTATCCTACTGAAGGGTGGTATCCTACTGAAGGGTGGTATCCTAATGAAGGGTGGTATCCTACTGAAGGGTGGTATCCTAATGAAGGGTGGTATCCTAATGAAGGGTGGTATCCTACTGAC
This sequence comes from Antennarius striatus, assembly GCF_040054535.1. Lineage (NCBI taxonomy): Eukaryota > Metazoa > Chordata > Actinopteri > Lophiiformes > Antennariidae > Antennarius > Antennarius striatus. Next base: position 1,632,067 of record NC_090777.1, on the reverse strand, counting down.
GGGTGGTATCCTACTGACGGGTGGTATCCTACTGGCGGATGGTATCCTACTGACGGAATGGTGGTATCCTACTGAAGGGTGGTATCCTACTAACGGGTGGTATTCTACTGAAGGGTGGTATCCTAATGAAGGGTGGTGTGCTACTGACGGGTGGTATCCTACTGACGGGTGGTATCCTACTGGCGGGTGGTATCCTACTGACGGAATGGTGGTATCCTACTGACGGGTGGTATCTCACTAACGGGTGGTATTCTACTGAAGGGTGGTATCCTACTGACGGGTGGTATCCTACTGAAGGGTGGTATCCTAATGAAGGGTGGCATCCTACTGACGGGTGGTATCCTACTGACGGGTGGTATCCTACTGACGGGTGGTATCCTACTGACGGGTGGTATCCTACTGACGGGTGGTATCCTAATGAAGGGTGGTATCCTACTGACGGGTGGTATCCTACTGACGGGTGGTATCCTACTGACGGGTGGTATCCTACTGACGGGTGGTATCCTACTAACGGGTGGTATTCTACTGAAGGGTGGTATTCTACTGAAGGGTGGTATCCTACTGAAGGGTGGTATCCTACTGAAGGGTGGTATCCTTCTGAAGGGTGGTATCCTACTGACGGAATGGTGGTATCCTACTAACGGGTGGTATCCTACTGACGGGTGGTATCCTACTAACGGGTGGTATCCTACTGAAGGGTGGTATCCTAATGAAGGGTGGTGTCCTACTGAAGGGTGGTATCCTACTGAAGGGTGGTATCCTTCTGAAGGGTGGTATCCTACTGACGGAATGGTGGTATCCTACTGACGGGTGGTATCCTACTGACGGGTGGTATCCTACTAACGGGTGGTATCCTACTGAAGGGTGGTATCCTAATGAAGGGTGGTGTCCTACTGACGGGTGGTATCCTACTGACGGGTGGTATCCTACTGACGGAATGGTGGTATCCTACTGACGGGTCGTATCCTACTAACGGGTGGTATCCTACTGGTGGGTGGTATCCTAATGAAGGGTGGTATCCTAATGAAGGGTGGTATCCTACTGACGGGTGGTATCCTACTGGCGGGTGGTATCCTACTGGCGGGTGGTATCCTACTGGCGGGTGGTATCCTACTAACGGGTGGTATCCTACTGGTGGGTGGTATCCTAATGAAGGGTGGTATCCTACTGAAGGGTGGTATCCTAGTGAAGGGTGGTATCCTACTGACGGGTGGTATCCTACTGACGGGTGGTATCCTAATGAAGGGTGGTGTCCTACTGACGGGTGGTATCCTACTGACGGGTGGTATCCTACTGGCGGGTGGTATCCTACTGACGGAATGGTGGTATCCTACTGACGGGTGGTATCCCACTAACGGGTGGTATTCTACTGAAGGGTGGTATCCTACTGACGGGTGGTATCCTACTGAAGGGTGGCATCCTAATGAAGGGTGGCATCCTACTGACGGGTGGTATGCTACTGACGGGTGGTATCCTACTGACGGGTGGTATCCTACTGACGGGTGGTATCCTACTGAAGGGTGGTATCCTAATGAAGGGTGGTATCCTACTGACGGGTGGTATCCTATTGACGGGTGGTATCCTACTGACGGGTGGTATCCTACTAACGGGTGGTATTCTACTGAAGGGTGGTATTCTACTGAAGGGTGGTATCCTACTGAAGGGTGGTATCCTACTGAAGGGTGGTATCCTTCTGAAGGGTGGTATCCTACTGACGGAATGGTGGTATCCTACTGACGGGTGGTATCCTACTGACGGGTGGTATCCTACTAACGGGTGGTATCCTACTGAAGGGTGGTATCCTAATGAAGGGTGGTGTCCTACTGACGGGTGGTATCCTACTGACGGGTGGTATCCTACTGACGGAATGGTGGTATCCTACTGACGGGTGGTATCCTACTAACGGGTGGTATCCTACTGGTGGGTGGTATCCTAATGAAGGGTGGTATCCTAATGAAGGGTGGTATCCTACTGACGGGTGGTATCCTACTGGCGGGTGGTATCCTACTGGCGGGTGGTATCCTACTAACGGGTGGTATCCTACTGGTGGGTGGTATCCTAATGAAGGGTGGTATCCTACTGAAGGGTGGTATCCTAGTGAAGGGTGGTATCCTACTGAAGGGTGGTATCCTAGTGAAGGGTGGTATCCTACTGACGGGTGGTATCCTACTGACGGGTGGTATCCTACTGGCGGGTGGTATCCTACTGACGGGTGGTATCCTACTGACGGGTGGTATCCTACTGGCGGGTGGTATCCTAATGAAGGGTGGTATCCTAATGAAGGGTGGTATCCTACTGACGGGTGGTATCCTACTGACGGGTGGTATCCTACTGGCGGGTCAGCATCGCAGACGGTGACATTTGATCATTGGGTGCCGGCAGTGAGAACGTTCCTCCTCCAGGTTCTGCAGACTCTGAAATGAGTGAAGAGCAGAAGAAGGAGAAGCTGTCAGAGCTGAGGAAGAAGGAGCAGGAGATCCAGGATATTCTGCTGAAGAAAACCAAAGAGCTGAGGAGGATCTGCCTGAGGGAGGCGGTGAGAAGCCGGTTTATGGATCTGCTGCATCATTAAAGCGTCTTCTGAAGGTGGGGGCGCTGGTGATTGATGGCGTCCATGTTTTCCACGTTCAGGAGCTCACTGGTAAGCTGCCCAAGGAGTACCCCCTCTCGTCAGGTGAAAGACCCCCCCCGGTGAGACGACGAGTGGGCACTTCTTTCAGATTGGACGAGCTTTTCCCCTACAACGAGGTGCGTGTTCAAACGTCCACAGAGCTGTCAGCGTCATGTTGAAGGATGCGTTTGGAACTTCTCAAAGCGATGCTTGACGCCCCCAGAGGAACCCCCAGAGGAACCGCTAACGGGCCACGCTGGCCCTTTAGCGGTTCCTCTGGGGGCCCCACTGGAGGCTCCTCCATCACGAGGATCAGACACTCACCTTAAGATGGTCCAACACGTTCTTCTGATGCTGAAGAAATGACCACACTAAACTCACGGCTGTAGTTCCCTTTGAAATTTAACATCAATTGTCTTCAGTCTTCATCAGATTCATCTTGAATTTTCACACGTGTTAGTGAGTTAATAGTGAACGTGCTCTTATTGGTGTGCTTGTTGCTTTCTGGGATGTGCTGCTGCGTGTTGCAGGATCCCTTCCTCAGGAACCTGGAGAGCAGATTTGCCCTGCAGCAGAAAATCGTGGAGGCGGCGAAGAAGCTGGCGAATGAGCCCGAACTTTGCAAAACAGTGAAGAAAAAGAGGAGGAGGAACTGTGTGGACGCCATGCACCGCCTCCAGCAGATGGAGGACGAGATGAACCGCTACCGCGTGCAGAAGGGGAAGAGGCCCACCCAGCGGGCCTCGGTCCTCATAGCAGGTAGGGCGCAGGTTGCCGGTGCTTGTGGGTAATCACGGCGCCGTGTTGACGGTGAACTCTCTCTCCAGATGAGCTGGTGCGTTCAGACTGCAGCTCGCTGGCCAGCCTCCCATTGGACGACGGTGAGCATCCCAGTCACACTTCCCGTTAGTAGGGGCTTCCTGTGGGCCTCATGGCGCTGACGTTGGGCTGACTTTGTGTCCAGGTGACTCTGACAGTATCAGCGTGAGGCCACGATCCCGGTCGGTGCAAGGTTCCCCCCCCCTGAGTCCGATGCGGCCGCTGGGAGCGGACTACGTCCTGGAGAAACAAGGACCAGGGGACAAGAGCCGAAGCAGGTGGGAAACGAAACCAGACACTGTTTTACCACCAGGACAATCGCGTGACGTGTTTCACGTGGTTTTCGGGGGCCGTTGGCGTCTGGGAATGAAGGGATGATGCCTCGTTTGCAGCCTCTTTCCTTTCCTCACATCCCCTTCTTTTCTCCTCTCCTCCTACCCCACCCTCTTAGATTAGCTTCTGAAGGTCGAGAGGCTTCCTACTACCACCAGAACCCAGGCGAGGTGTCCTCCACCCGCAGTAGTCCCTATAAAACTCTTCCCAGACCTCCCAGAGGTCCTGGCAGCATGCCCCCCACCCCGGTTCTGACCCGCAACGCCTACAGCAGCAGCCAGCTCAGGTGTGATCACCTTAACCCTAACCCCGACCCCTAACCCCTAAACCTAACACTAACTTTAACCCTAACCCCTAAACCTAACACCTTAACCCTAACCCCTAACCCTAACACCTTAACCCTAACCCCTAAACCTAACACCTTAACCCTAACCCCTAAACCTAACACCTTAACCCTAACCCCTAAACCTAACACCTTAACCCTAACCCCTAAACCTAACACCTTAACCCTAACCCCTAAACCTAACACCTTAACCCTAGCCCCTAAACCTAACACCTTAACCCTAACCCCTAAACCTAACACCTTAACCCTAACCCCTAAACCTAACACCTTAACCCTAACCCCTAAACCTAACACCTTAACCCTAACCCCTAAACCTAACACTAACCTTAACCCTAACCCCTAAACCTAACACTAACTTTAACCCTAACCCCTAAACCTAACACTAACCTTAACCCCTAAACCTAACACCTTAACCCTAACCCCTAAACCTAACACTAACCTTAACCCTAACCCTTAACCCCTAACCCCTAAACCTAACCCTAACCTTAACCCCTAACCCTTAACCCCTAACCCCTAAACCTAACCTTAACCCTAAACCCAAACCCTAACACTAACCCCTAACCCTAAACCTAGCCCCCCAGCCCGGTTATGACCCGCAACGCCTACAGCAGCAGCCAGCTCAGGTGTGATCACCTTAACCCTAACCCCGACCCCTAAACCTAACACTAACTTTAACCCTAACCCCTAAACCTAACACCTTAACCCTAACCCCTAACCCTAACACCTTAACCCTAACCCCTAAACCTAACACCTTAACCCTAACCCCTAACCCTAACACCTTAACCCTAACCCCTAAACCTAACACCTTAACCCTAACCCCTAAACCTAACACCTTAACCCTAACCCCTAAACCTAACACCTTAACCCTAACCCCTAAACCTAACACCTTAACCCTAACCCCTAAACCTAACACCTTAACCCTAGCCCCTAAACCTAACACCTTAACCCTAACCCCTAAACCTAACACCTTAACCCTAACCCCTAAACCTAACACCTTAACCCTAACCCCTAAACCTAACACCTTAACCCTAACCCCTAAACCTAACACTAACCTTAACCCTAACCCCTAAACCTAACACTAACTTTAACCCTAACCCCTAAACCTGACACTAACCTTAACCCCTAAACCTAACACCTTAACCCTAACCCCTAAACCTAACACTAACCTTAACCCCTAAACCTAACACCTTAACCCTAACCCCTAAACCTAACACCTTAACCCTAACCCCTAAACCTAACACCTTAACCCTAACCCCTAAACCTAACACCTTAACCCTAACCCCTAAACCTAACACCTTAACCCTAACCCCTAAACCTAACACCTTAACCCTAACCCCTAAACCTAACACCTTAACCCTAACCCCTAAACCTAACACCTTAACCCTAACCCCTAAACCTAACACTAACCTTAACCCTAACCCCTAAACCTAACACTAACTTTAACCCTAACCCCTAAACCTAAGACTAACCTTAACCCCTAAACCTAACACCTTAACCCTAACCCCTAAACCTAACACTAACCTTAACCCCTAAACCTAACACCTTAACCCTAACCCCTAAACCTAACACTAACCTTAACCCTAACCCTTAACCCCTAAACCTAACCCTAACCTTAACCCCTAACCCTTAACCCCTAACCCCTAAACCTAACCTTAACCCTAAACCCAAACCCTAACACTAACCCCTAACCCTAAACCTAGCCCCCCAGCCCGGTTATGACCCGCAACGCCTACAGTAGCAGCCAGCTCAGGTGTGATCATCTTAACCCTAACCCAAACCCCTAACCCCTAACCTTAACCCTAACCCCAACCCCTAACCCCTAAACCTAACTCTAACCTGAACCCCAACCCCTAACCCCTAAACCTAACCTTAACCTAAACCCTAACCCCTAAACCTAACTCTAACCTTAACCCTAACCCCTAACCCCTAAACCTAACTCTAACCTTAACCCTAACCCCTAAACCTAACCCCTAACCCCTAACCCAACCCCTAAACCTAACCTTAACCCTAACCTTAACCCTAACCCTAACCTAACCCCTAAACCTAACCTTAACCCTAACCCCCTAAACCTAACCCCTATCCCTAACCTTAACCCTACCCCTAACCCTAACCCCTAACCTTAACCCTAACCTTAACCCCTAATCCTAACCCCTAACCCTAACTTTAACCCTAACCCGAACCCTAAACATTAACTCTAACCCTTAACCCCAAGTCTAACCCCTAACTCTAACCCCTATCCCTAATTCCTAAATCTAACTCTAACCCTAACCCTTCCACCACCCTCTTACTGTTTCTGCCCCCCCTGACCCTGGACCTGACCTCTGGTCTCTGCCCTCAGGTCAGAGGGTTCTCCTCGGTGCTTCAGGCGTCGCAGTGGGAGCCTGGAGTCGGAGTCTCGTCCCACAAAAGACGAGAAGCCGATCTTCATCCTGTCGCCAGCCCACCGCAGCAACAGCAGCGACGTGCTGGAGGACTACTGGTCCTACACCAGTCAGTCCAGTCTGGACGGCTGCAGCGCGCCCCCCTCCCACTACGCCACGCTGGACTCCAGAGCCCCCTCCAGGCACCGCCTCCACAGGAAGATGGACGTGTATGGAAACACCGGGAGCATGCCCAACCTGGCCCCGCCCCACTCCGGCTGTGGCTACTCGTGTGAGAGCCCAGCTCATTGTGCCCCCAGTGCCTACTACCCCCCCCCAGACACGGAGCCTTACGCTAACGGTGCCTACGTGTACGAGGACGACCTAGAAGGTCACTATAACGTCAACCCCTCCTACCAACTCAACGGATATCGTGGGCATGATCGATTTGGGCGTTACCACGGCGACCCGTCTGATCATCTTTCCCAGAATCCCTATGCAACCGTGAGGCCCCCCCGGAGTCGAGAGGGGCCCCGGACCGAGCTGTTGGCCAGGAGCATGCAGAAGGCGCTGGTGGCGGAGCACCTGAAGGGCTGGTACCACCGGAGCCGGGGCCACAGGGAGGGGGGCACTGGGCTGCCGCCTGGGTACGACTTCACCGGGGGCTCCCAGCTCAGCCTGGGCCCCCCCCACACCACTCCGGCCACCTTCAGCCAGTCCAGCAGAACAACCTCCTTCTCCTCAGGTGAGGTCCAGCTGTGAGGGACGGTCGGGTCTAATGGACAGAAAGATCCAGCAAAGACTCCCAGATACCTGAAGTCCTTCTAGAAGAAACCTGAATAAACCCAAATTAATCTGAATAAACCTGAATTAATCTGAATAAACCCGGATTAATCTGAATAAACCCGAATTAATCTGAATAAACCCGAATTAATCTGAATAAACCTGAATTAATCTGAATAAACCTGAATTAATCTGAATAAACCTGAATTAATCTGAATAAACCTGAAATAATCTGAATAAACCAGAATTAATCTGAATAAACCTGAAATAATCTGAATAAACCTGAATTGATCTGAATAAACCCGAATTAATCTGAATAAACCTGAATTAATCTGAATAAACCTGAATTAATCTGAATAAACCTGAATTAATCTGAATAAACCTGAATTAATCTGAATAAACCTGAATTAATCTGAATAAACCTGAAATAATCTGAATAAACCTGAATTGATCTGAATAAACCCGAATTAATCTGAATAAACCTGAATTAATCTGAATAAACCTGAATTAATCTGAATAAACCCGAATTAATCTGAATAAACCTGAATTAATCTGAATAAACCTGAATTAATCTGAATAAACCTGAATTAATCTGAATAAACCTGAATTAATCTGAATAAACCTGAATTAATCTGAATAAACCTGGAATTACAATTAAATCCTCATCACTGAACAACAAAATTCAAGTCAAACAAATGAAATAAGGAACATAAACACAGAAGGTAACCTGAGGTCAAACTTAAATCAGGAGGGTTTTGTCGTTCCGATCATTATTGTATGGATCCATGTTTTTTACTGAATAATCAGAAACGGTGACATAAAGGAGACGTGAAGCTGACCTTTGAACTCACCTCATTGGTTGTAAACCTGTGAGTCAGAGTCAGGCTGTAGTTTACTGATGTGTAGTTTAACACGAGGATGTTCTTAACGTGTCCAGTAACACGCTGTTGATGTGTTTCACGCCGTCACACTGTTTGTGCTCTCCTGGTGTTTGCAGTGTCGTCAGTTGAGAGCGCCGGGGCGTGGCGCAGCCAGCTCGCCGTGGGCCTGGGGGGGCTCGATGCCCCCGACACGCCTCAGCACCTTCACCCCGGGGCTCCTGCCGCCGCCTTCAACCGCAGCCCCACACACAGCAGGTGAGCGCCGCGGCCCGCTGGCCCCGCCCGCTGGCCCCGCCCACAACAGGAAGTGAGTCACTGGCAGACGGCAGCGGTGCTGTCACTTTAAAAGGCGGGTCAGTCGCCAAAGGCAGCAGGAAGTAGGCTGGATGTCCTTCACTGGTGTTAGTGTGTGTGTGTGTGTGTGTGTGTGTGTGTGTGTGTGAGTGTGTGTGTGTGTGTGTGTGAGTGTGTGTGTTAGTGTGTGTGTGTGTGTGTGTGTGTGTGTGTGTGTGTGTGTGTGTGTGTGTGTGTTAGTGTGTGAGTGTGTGTGAGTGTGTGTGTGTGTTAGTGTGTGTGTTATTGTGTGAGTGTGTTAGTGTGTGAGTGTGTGTGTGTGTGTGTTAGTGTGTGTGTTATTGTGTGAGTGTGTTAGTGTGTTAGTGTGTGAGTGTGTGAGTGTGTGTGAGTGTTAGTGTGTGTGTGTGTTTGTGTGTGTGTGTGTGTGTGTGTGTGTTTGTGTGTGTGTGTGTGTGTGTTAGTGTGTGAGTGTGTGTGTGTGTTAGTGTGTTATTGTGTGTGTTAGTTTGTGTGTTATTGTGTGTGTGTGTTAGTGTGTGTGTGTGTTAGTGTGTGTGTGTGTGTGTGTGTGTGTGTGTGTGTGTGTGTGTTAGTGTGTGAGTGTGTGTGTGTGTGTGTGTGTGTGTGTGTGTTAGTGTGTGAGTGTGTTAGTGTGTGTGTGTGTGTGTGTGTGTGTGTGTGTTAGTGTGTGAGTGTGTTAGTGTGTGTGTGTGTGTATGTGTGTGTGTTAGTGTGTGAGTGTGTGTGTGTGTGTGTTAGTGTGTGTGTGTGTGTGTGTGTGTGTGAGTGTGTTAGTGTGTGAGTGTGTGTGTGTTAGTGTGTGTGTGTGTTAGTGTGTGTGTGTGTGTGTGTGTGTGTTAGTGTGTGGGTGCGTGTGTGTGTGTGTGTGTGTTAGTGTGTGGGTGCGTGTGTGTGTGTGTGTGTTAGTGTGTGGGTGCGTGTGTGTGTGTATGTGTTAGTGTGTGTGTGTGTGTGTGTGTGTGTGTGTGTTAGTGTGTGAGTGTGTTAGTGTGTGTGTGTGTGTGTGTGTATGTGTGTGTGTTAGTGTGTGAGTGTGTGTGTGTGTGTGTTAGTGTGTGTGTGTGTGTGTGTGTGTGAGTGTGTTAGTGTGTGAGTGTGTGTGTGTATGTGTGTGTGTGTGTTAGTGTGTGTGTGTGTGTGTGTGTGTGTGTGTGTGTGTGTGTGTGTTAGTGTGTGTGTGTGTGTGTGTGTGTGTTAGTGTTAGTGTCTGAGTGTGTGTGTGTATGTGTGTGCGTGTGTGTGTGTATGTGTGTGCGTGTGTGTGTGTATGTGTTAGTGTGTGTGTGTGTGTGTGTGTTAGTGTGTGAGTGTGTTAGTGTGTGTGTGTGTGTGTGTATGTGTGTGTGTGTGTGTGTATGTGTGTGTGTGTGTTAGTGTGTGTGTGTGTGTGTGTGTGTGTGTGTGTGTGTTAGTGTGTGTGTGTGTGTGTGTGTGTGTGTGTGTTAGTGTTAGTGTCTGAGTGTGTGTGTGTATGTGTGTGTGTGTGTGTGTTAGTGTGTGTGTGTGTGTGTGTGTGTGTGTGTGTGTGTGTGTGTGTGTGTTAGTGTGTGTGTGTGTGTGTGTGTGTGTGTGTGTGTGTGTGTGTGTTAGTGTGTGTGTGTGTTAGTGTGTGTGTGTGTGTTAGTGTGTGTGTGTGTGTGTGTGTGTGTGTGTGTGTGTTAGTGTGTGTTATTGTGTGAGTGTGTTAGTGTGTGTTAGTGTGTGTGTGTGTGGGTGTGTATCTTCCTCCTCTGACTGCTGGATCACACTGGTGTGTTCAGATCCCCTCCAGGAGACCCGGTGTGTGACCCAGGGGCCCAGAGCCGTCAGTGGGTTCTGGAGGACGTCTCTGGGGCCGTCAGAACCGACGAGCCGTCAGAGACTTCGGGGTGAGGGTCGTGTGGCGTCTCCAGCTCATCCACATCTCATGGGGGTCCACTAACACTGTCACTGTGTTTGGTCACTCGTCTTCTGGGGGTGCTGCCCCCCGTTAGAGGAGGACCTGCTGAGTCTGTGGATCAGATAGAAGGCCAAAGCGGGACCCTCAGCCAGTGTTGACACGCGTGTAATTCACATGCTTCCAATCCTAACAGAAGAGCCTCGTGTCACATGACTAACACGAGGCTCTTCTGTTTGGGGGGACAGCTGCTCAGTCCATCGGGCCGGGCCGGAGACCCATGTGGGGCGAGCACCGCCGAGCCGCTGTGTGTGTGCGTGTGTTACAGGCCTGTACCCACACACACACACACACACACACACACACACACACACACACACACACACACACTAACACACACACACACACACACACACACACACACACACTAACACACACACACACACACACTAACACACACTAACACACACACACTAACACACACACACACACACACACACACACACACACACACTAACACACACACACACACACACACACACACACACACACACACACACACACTAACACACACACACACACACACACACTAACACACACACTAACACACACACACACACACACACTAACACACACACACACACACACACTAACACACACACACACACACACACACTAACACACACACACACACTAACACACACACACACACACACAAACACACACACACACACACACACACACACACACACACACACACACACGTTTACTAGGACCTTGAGGGGAAACAACGACCCCCCCTGTGGCGATTGATGAAGGTTGATTCTTCTCCTCTTCCTCACTGACCGTGTGGACAAAACCAACAAATCTGTAGAGATCAGATTTAAATCTTGACATGTTTGCTAACATCAGTTAGCATGCTAACGTGCTAACATCAGTTAGCATGCTAACGTGCTAACTGATGTTAGCACGTTAGCACACAGGTTTTGTGAGGTGGATCTAGTAAATGAATAAACCTTACATTGAACTTCTTGCATCAAGAGGACCCACGCTGAGGGTCCTGAGGGTCCTGATGGTCCTGGGGGTCCTGAGGGTCCTGAGGGTCCTGATGGTCCTGGGGGTCCTGAGGGTCCTCATGGTCCTGACGGTCCTGATGGTCCTGGGGGTCCTGAGGGTCCTGATGGTCCTGACGGTCCTGATGGTCCTGAGGGTCCTGATGGTCCTGGGGGTCCTGAGGGTCCTGATGGTCCTGACGGTCCTGATGGTCCTGAGGGTCCTGAGAGTCCTGGGGGTCCTGATGGTCCTGGGGGTCCTGATGGTCCTGACGGTCCTGAGGGTCCTGACAGTCCGTCTCGAGTCTAACTGCAAACAAACCATTTGAAGGAGTCGGTGGTCCTGAAGTAAAGGCCAGCTCACAAATGACAGTGTTCTCCAGCGGTCCATCGTCCTGCTAGCATGGCTGCTAGCATGGCTGCTAGCCAAGTACTCATTTGTTTGACGCCCTCATGGCTGACGTTTGGTTGACTCATCTCCATTTCCATTCCTGGGTTCTTCTCAGTGCATTCTGTGTTTGATAAAGATGCCCCCGTCGGTAAGACCCTGTCACGTTGCCTCTACAGATTCCACCTGGACGGGGGCTACATGAGCATCCAGTGAAGAGGACCAAACCAAACTGTTGTACAAATGAAGCCATGGCCAGAAGCACCGGAAGAGGAAGCGATGAACATCTGCTCCCGTCCTGCCAGATGAAGTCGGTGTGTTGGTTTGGGCTCTAGGTGACGCTGTCCGGCGTTACATGACCTCTGAACACAATGAGTGACTTTCCCTTGTGCCTTGGATTGGAGGGGTGACACAGGCAGACCAGAACGGGTCAGGACACTCTAAGGTGTTGCACAAATACGTTGGAATCAAACCCAATTAAAGAAGCGAAGAGCGGCAGCGTGTGGCTTCTGTCCTGTCTCTGAACAGGAAGGAGCCTCGTGCAGAACCAGTGGCTTATAGATTAGAATCCTAAACCACACTCATGTTAGTATGTGTTAGTACGTTCTCCATCCATGTAGAACCCGACAGAACGCAGGGCTGCACCTGACCCGAGGTGACCTGAACGACCCGACCTCCCTTCCTTAAACCTTCCTTAAACCTTCCCTAACCTTCCTAAACCTTCCCTAAACCTTCCTTAAACCTTCCTAAACCTTCCTAAACCTTCCTTAAACCTTCCTAAACCTTCCCTAACCTTCCCTAACCTTCCCCAACCTTCCCTAACCTTCCCTAACCTTCCCTAACCTTCCCTAACCTTCCCTAACCTTCCCTAACCTTCCCCAACCTTCCCTAACCTTCCCTAACCTTCCCTAACCTTCCTAAACCTTCCTTAAACCTTCTTTAAACCTTCCTAAACCTTCCCTAACCTTCCCTAACCTTCCCTAACCTTCCTAAACCTTCCTTAAACCTTCCCTCACCTTCCCTAACCTTCCCTAAACCTTCCTTAAACCTTCCTAAACCTTCCTAAACCTTCCTTAAACCTTCCTAAACCTTCCCCAACCTTCCCTAACCTTCCCTTACCTTCCCTAACCTTCCCTAACCTTCCCTAACCTTCCCTAACCTTCCCCAACCTTCCCTAACCTTCCCTAACCTTCCCTAACCTTCCTCACTGCTGTCGATAGAAACGTGTCTTGGTGCCGTAATGTGCTTTAGAGGAGATGTGGTCAGAACAGGAACTTTTTGATAAGGACTTTTTCTATCAGCGGAAGACGACTGCCGGGTCTCGTTGCTGGTGTTCTGGAGCAGCTGTACAGTCGTGTGTGGTTACATGTTGTTAAATGTTCTCATCAGATATGTTACTGTGATTAAATACGTGTGCAACTCATCACGGCTCCGTCCGTTTCTCTGGAAGCTTCTCTCTCGTGTCCATCCAGTAAATGTGAAGCAGCCGCTGGTTAGCTTAGCAACCACAGACAGAGGGGCTTACCTCTAATGGCTGTGTCCAAAGGTGAGGGAACAAATGTACAGTTTGAGTTTTCCTCAACAGTTTAATTCCTGTACACACAGAACCACGGTTCAGATGAATCCGCTCTTCTGGCTCCATCACATGTTTTTGTTTCTGCTGTCGAGGCTCTATCTTCTCTGGGAGGGGGCCTTACCGGTTTCGCCCCAGCTCGCCCCCACCAGTCCTGTGAAAATGGGCCACCTGCTGCTGTCAATCCGTAGCCTTCCTCTGCTGAAACAACTGTCATCCCAAAGGATCGTGACGGCCGGGCCAGCTGGGAGCCCCTGCTCGCACCTTAAATATCTTCCAGCTGCTCACAGGATCTAACTTTAGCCCCCCCCCGAAGCCAGAGTCCAAGTCAGTGGCAGTTTGTCCTGAGTCACGGATTAGACATCGGACCTCCAGTTTGTCTTTACCCAACAGGAGACAGAAGCTCCAGTGTGTAGACATGTCCGACAGCAGAGGCCTCGATGACCTGAATGAAGACGACGTGGACGAGGATGAGATCTTGGCCACGCTGTCCCCCGAGGAGCTGAAGGAGCTCCAGAGCGAGATGGATGTTCTGATCGCCCCAGACGAGAGTGTTCCGGTCGGACAGAGACAGAAGGACCAGACGGAGAAGCCCCCCACCGGCTCGTTCGACCACCGCTCGCTGGTCGATTACCTGTACTGGGAGAAAGAGTCCCAGCGGAGGCTCGACGACGAGAGACTTCCTGCCACCCTGCTGCCCAGTGAGGTAGGGGTCAGAGTTCACGCAGAATAGTCACGTTTAATAAGAACATAAATCCATGATTGTGAAATGTTTAAGAGTAAGCAGACCTCAAGGAAAGCCAATGGCACAGCGATGTCGGCATGACGACGTGCACTCACACTGATCTACCTCAAGCCAAACTCTTTCACCATGGAAACGGCGTCGTAACGTGTCCATCAGTTTTTTATAAGTGATCAACAAAAATAACAATTTTTTAAAAATACATTGAAACTTCTTGCCTTTCACAGATTCGTGGGACTCTTTTGAACGATTGTGGATATATATGAAATCAGATTTGGAATATGATCCAGGTCAAAATCACACATTTACGTCTTATTTTGATAATGTTATAATTATCATTCTCGACATTGTTGCACGACTAATAAAGGTTTCAATCTTCCTTGGCTTGAGATTCAACCACTACACTAAATGTCACCAACACCATTTGGAAACCTTTCAGGATGTCATCACCTGTAAATGATTAGAGAACCTCATCCAACTCTCATTGGCTGGGTTAATATGACCTTCTGAGTAAACGTCGTCTGATTTGTTTCTTCACCAGAAAACTCTAAGAGAAGAATCTGAAAAGAAGGAAGAAGAAGCAGACACAGAAGGTGAGGAATACGAAGTGTATGAAGTTATTGAGGAAATCATAGAGGAAGAAGCTGTGGACGGTGCAGACGGAGAGGAAATTATAGAGGAAATCATCGAGGAAGTGGTTGAAGAGGCTGAGGAGAAAGACAAAGTGGTGGATGTGGAAGATGAGAAGGCAGACGAACAGGACGCAGAACCTCCAGACGATGGAGAAACGTCTCCAGGACGGAACGCGAATGTCACGGAGAACTTAGGCCCCAAACAAAGGGCGTCACCGTCTGAGGAAAAACAGGAAGTTAAAGTAACCGCTTCTTTACCTCTCGCCCCTCCTGAAGATCCAGAGATGAATGAAACTAACGATAAGATTCCACAGAAAGAAGAGAGAAAAATCAGAAAATTAGATATTCCAAAGCTGGCGCTCAATACGATGAAGATGACATCAAGACCATCAGGAAATGAGACAAACTTGGATTTGACGCTTGATAAAATCCTCAAGAACAACCCTTGTGTCACTGAGGTGAACCTGAACAACATCGAGAACATTCCCAAGGAGATGCTGTTGGACTACGTCAACGCCTTGAAGAAGAACAAGCACGTAAAAACCTTCAGCATAGCGAACACAGGTGTGGATGAGAACACCGCCTTCAGCTTGGCCAACATGCTGAGAGAGAACCGCAGCATCACCACCTTGAACATCGAGTCCAACTTCATAACGGGCAAGGGCATCGTGGCCATCATCCGCTGCCTGCAGTTCAACGAGACGCTGACGGAGCTGCGCTTCCACAACCAGAGACACATGCTGGGCCACCACGCAGAGATGGAGATCTCTCGCCTGCTCAAGGCCAACAGCACCCTCCTGAAGATGGGCTACCACTTTGAGCTCCCGGGGCCCAGGATGGTGGTGACCAACATTCTGACCAGGAACCTGGACCGCCAGCGGCAGCTGAGGAAGGAGGAGCAGAGGCAGCAGCAGCTGAAGGAGCAGAGGGAGGTGCTGCAGATGTACGAGAGCAGTCTGAACCTGCCCCCCGGCATCCTCCACATGCTGGGCTACGTTCCGCCTCTAGAACTCCTGCAGGAACACGGGCTTGTCCCACCCTCGCCAAGGATGAGCGCCAGTCCTCCAACTCACCACCAGGGGGCGCAGCAAGAGCCTAAGAAGCAAGCCAAACGCAACAGCACAGCAGAACCAGCAAGCGCCGAACCAGCAAACCCATTACGAGACGTCAGGCTGAAGAAGACACCCAAGAAGAGGGACCCTTTCCTGGACCTGGACCCTCGGGATAACAGGCCAGCGAGGACGGCTTTCCAGCTGAGGAAGACGCCCAGAGTGAAGGATGTGGAAAGCGGAGGGGCGACAGATGAAAAAGCCAACCTGGCTGATGTGATTAAGACTTTGAAGCCTGTCCCACGCAGACGGGTCCCCCCAAAGGTGGACCTGACGCCCCGCGATCAGCTGCTCAGCGAGATCAAACAGAGCAATGTGGCCTATCTCAAGTCGGTGAGTGTTCTGCTCCAATGAGGATGACTCTCCTGTGTGTTCACCTGTCTGTACACCTCCCATGGAACCCACACCATCCAACTCAGGTGTTCTTGCTTTCTTTTGCGGCTTCTTGCAGGTGCCGCTCCCAAAAGTCCTGGAATCCAGTGAGACCAGTCTCCTCTAAGGCGTCCACTTCCTGTTTGTTTGCACCATATTCATATTTTACACATTTTGTACGAGTCGCTCTGAAGCTACTCAGACTAATTTTGAAAAAGCAGACTTTTTGTCACTCATAAAAAAGTTGTGTTGTTTTCACACTGAATTGCTGTTTTCTTAGGGAATCATGCCAATAAAGGTCTAAACTACGAAGATTCAACACTAGAAAGGATTCAGACGGACGACCTGTTTCATTTGCTTTCAGATACACTGATCAATATGTAGACAATTTATTCTGGTTTTACGATTGAAGTAAATTGATCACCAATGCTTTATGTAATAGACATGAGAAAATCAAAGGAGTCTAGAAGAACACCAACACAAATCAGGTTCCCTAGACTCTGAGGACAACCAGACGGTCAAACCTAAAGATCTGTGTGTTCTGTGGAACAAGTCATGAAAATATAAAGGATAACATAAACTACAGCTTCTATGTAACAGCAGTGGTCTGAGCTGCCCCCTGTGAGGGGAACATTCACAAACTACAGTCAATGTGGGAAGGGTTAGACCCTAATCCTGGGTCAGAGGTTAGGTTAGACCCTAATCTTGGGTCAGAGGTAAGGGTCTATCCCTAACACTGGGTCTAACCTCTGACCCAGGATTTAACGGTACAGGTAAACTAGTTCCAGGAGACGTGACATCAGTTGATTTAACTCGCCTCCAGACTAAACCAGATAACCGTTAACAGTTCTGTACTGAACTATATGAATGTCTCTTGTTAAGTTAATATGAATCTATTTTAAGCTGATAATTTTATTTTTAATATAGAAAAAACGTCTCCGTCTCATCTTTAGCTGCTTTTTCATCGTGGGTCACGGGGGTTGCTATGAGCTAATAACATAGTGTTTTATTCTGAGTTATTGTACAGTAATGATGTGTTTTTAACGGTTTAGTAGTGATTTAATGATTCCAGTATTTCTGGCAGAAAGACGTAAGGAGTAAAATGACGTGAACTTGATTTTCATTTTTTGTTTAAAGGAGAACATCGAGACTCCAAACGCCGTACGCCGTTACAGAATGGAGACGGACAAAACGCTTTACTTTTCGTCTAATTTTCAAAAGTTTATACTTTTATTTTGCAGATACTTAATACATTTGTACATGCTAAATGATGAACATACATCAACAGGGACACAATGACAAACCCTGAAACACTAAAGCTGCACTTGCCATTCATTTTTCAGTATTGCATAGCTGTGATCAGGACCCGGGGGGGGGCGTCTCAACTCCAGAATGAGCCTTAGGGGTCCATGAAGTGGTGGTGGTGGTGGTGGGGGGTTATTGCTGTTAAACCTTCAGAGGATGTCGACGATGGATGAAACATGAAACATGCTGAAGACCTGGTTTGAGCTTCAGGACAGATTCCAGCGTTCAGGCGAATGAACACACTGAACATCCGTGTTTCACAGGCATGAACACACTGAACATCCGTGTTTCACAGGCATGAACACACTGAACATCCGTGTTTCACAGGCATGAACACACTGAACATCCGTGTTTCACAGGCATGAACACACTGAACATCCGTGTTTCACAGGCATGAACACACTGAACATCCGTGTTTCACAGGCATGAACACACTGAACATCCGTGTTTCACAGGCATGCTGCTGTGTTCGGGGGGAATGCTTCAACACTTGGTAGCTTTGAGCGTCTGTTCTCTTCACACACGTGATCTGGTTCTGGTGTGATGGTCCATGAGGACTTTAGATGGGGTTAACTAAGACAAAGCGTGGACAGTAAACATGGAACATTACATACGTGGAAAAACCCAAAGCCAAACTTCAGTTAAACCCTCATTCCTTCATTTTGCCCTCAATGAAATCCTGAATCTTGTTGATCTTCTCCTCCTGCTGGTCCAGGAGGTCCATGATGACGCCCATGGGGGTCTTCTTCAGCCCAGCACCCTCTATCTTGTTCTCCAGTCTGTTCTTCATGTTGCGGAGTCTCAGTGAGGCGTGGATCAGGATTACTGCAGCAAACACACAACTTTCATTAGTGGGGGGGCATCTGTGTCCTCCTGTTGTGCTGACATGACATCAGTCAGTAAATGTAGAACCAACAACGACCGGCAGGAGTGGGCCGGCCCCCCAGGACTCATCAGAGTCCAGCAGGTCAACATGACACCGACTAAACGCTGGAGCACATTCGGTTCTATGACTCCTTACATCATATCTGACTCGTGTCGCTGTGACTCCGTCAGTCAGACGTGACTCGTTCAAACCTCAGAGTCCAAACGTGTTTGGAAAAACTTGTTCACGAAGGGACGAGTCTCAGTGAGTCATAGCTGTGAGTCGTCCTCCGTCTGTTCACAGGCTTCATCGAGTAGCATTAGCTTTAGCATTAGCTGCTCTAAAATGCATCTATGTACGTGTAGTTCCTACAGGAACTACATCTATTTGTCACCTGAGGCTCAGTCACACACGAGTCACATGACTGCAGTTCTGTTAGCATGATGATGCTAATAGCATGACCATGCTATTAGCATGATGATGCTATGACTGAGCAAAGTGACCTGGGATGAAGGGGGTGTGTTTTAGTGCTGTTCTTAGCCAGTGACCCCCCCCCCCCGGACTCAGGCGTCCTCCCTCACGCCTGTCTGAAGGTGTGACCCCCCCGGACTTACACAACAAGGGGAAGGAGATTCCGAACAGGAAGATGGTGACGCCCCCGAAGAGGGACAGCAGCAGGTAACTGGTGACGAACACCCCCAGGACAAACACAGCGGGGTTCCTTCGTTTGAAGTTCTTGATGACGGCCTGGTTCTCTCCCGCCCACACGGAGCCCATGAAGACCAGCGCCACCACCGCCCCGCCCAGGAACAGCCCCAACGGGTTGAGGAACCTGAATGTGGAGGCAAGACAAACACGCATGTAAAAATAGCCCCCAGTTGGTGGAACACGCTGACAGATCAACGATTTCCACCACATCAGCCTCTATTTACAGCCTGACGCGCTGGAACAACACCACACTGCATAGGTGGTGGTCCCACAAGGAGCCCCCGTCCCACAAGGAGCCCCCGCTCCCACAAGGAGCCCCCCGCTCCCACAAGGAGCCCCCGCTCCCACAAGGAGCCCCCGGAGCATCCAGGCTCCAAAAACGCGTGGTGTTCATTTTTAAGAGAAGACGACCTGAAGTTAAATTGTTCTTTGATAAAACAAAGCCATTGATGAGGTTTTAAGTAAGATAACCTTATTATTAGATATTATTATTAGATATTATTATTAGATATTATTATTAGATAACATTATATATTAGATATTATTATTAGATATTATTATTATATAACATTATATATTAGATATTATTATTAGATATTATTATTAGATAACATTATATATTAGATATTATTATTAGATATTATTATTAGATAACATTATATATTAGATATTATTATTAGATATTATTATTATTAGATATTATTATTAGATATTATTATTATTAGATATTATTATTAGATAACATTATATATTAGATATTATTATTAGATATTATTATTATTAGATATTATTATTAGAAAACATTATATATTAGATATTATTATTAGATATTATTATTATTAGATATTATTATAAGATAACATTATATATTAGATATTATTATTAGACATTATTATTAGACATTAATATTAGATATTATTATTAGATATTATTACTAGATAACATTATGTATTAGACATTATTATTAGATATTATTAGATATTATTATTAGATATTATTACTAGATAACATTATGCTTATTATTAGATATTATTATTACATATCATTATTTATTCTTATTATTTATTGTATTGTTATTATAACATTTTTCTTGTCCAGGTTGCTGTAAAAACTGGGACCGACATGCTAACCACCGCCTAGCGGCGTTAGCATGCTGCTAGCACTCACCCTACAACGAGGAACACCCCGAGCGCCAGCGCCAGGTAGTTGGTCTGGTAGTACATCAGGTTGCTGACCACCCGGTTGTTCCACCGCGTCAGGTCCCGGAAGTCGGGTCTGGCGAACCGATCCGTCCCGGGAAAGAAGTCGTCCATCGGTCTGAACGGGGCGAGCTCCATCCTGGCTGCCATTCTCCACCGAGTCGCTCCGCCACGCACCAAACAAACACACCCACGCCTGGTGACGTCACACAGGCCAGCCTCGTCTCGCTCATGATCTCGCGAGATTTCAGACGCGCTTCTGTCGCTTCAGGCTTGCGCTGCGGAATGCGCAGCGTTGGGCCCCAAACACGACTGGTTTAAAATAAAATAAATCCATACAGATTGTTTAAAATAAAATAATAAACCCACACAGCTGATTTTAAATAAAGTAAGAGTCTACGACTCTTTATTCAAAAATAAATTAACTAATAAAATGAGGAAATCTAAGAAGGAATATTATACCAAACTATGAGAGACTAGTAAAAACAACATTAAAGCTGTCTGGAAGATAAGAAACAACATGATTAGAAATGGTTCAAATGAAAGAAAAACTCTGAATATTTTATTGACAATCTTTATATTACACGATGTGGTTAATGGCTTGAACAATTTCTTGGTGAGTATTGGTCCAAGTTTGGCCGAGAAAATAAAAACCACGTGTAATGATGGGGATGCCGGGGGGAGCATCACCAGAAATCTCAACTCCTTCCATTTAAAAGCTGCAAAAACAAGAGAAATTGTCTCTCCAACCATCTCTGTTACTCCTCCTCCTCTCTGACCTCGCTCTTCAAGTCTCCAATCACACCCTACTAACTAAACTTCTTCTCTGGAGTCTCTGTGCTCTATGTCCTCACAGGTTTTTCTCAGGTTCACCCCTCATCCACCCATCTGCTATGGACCTGCTCTTCCCATCCCACCAGTACCACCCCTAACCTAATCATCGACTGGGGTCCAGCTTCCTTTTTCCTCCGCGCCACCATACTGTTCCACCCCTCATCCATCCATCCGCCGTGGACCATCTGCTGTGGACCTGCACCTCCCATCCACCAGTATCACCCCTCACCTAACCATCGACTGGGGTCCTCCTGCCTCTCTTCCTTGGTGTCATCTTACTGTTCCACCCCTCATCCGCCCAGCCGCCGTGGACCTTCCTCTGTGGACCTGCAGCTCCGAGCCCACCAGTATCACCCCCATCTCTCCATGTGCTGTGCACCTTATCCTCCAAGCCCACCAGTACCACACCAGTTTTTCTCTTGTATCCTCTGTGTGTGTGTGTGTGTGAGTGTGTGTGTGAGTGTGTGTGTGTGTGTGTGTGTGTGTGTGTGTGTGTGTGTGTGTGTGTGTGTGTGTGTGTGTGGATACACGCAAGCTGTCTGATCACTAACAAGAGCTAAAGCTGCTTTCATTCACCAAACAACAGACAATTGTTCTGAATAACTAATTAATGTGTAGCTAGTTATGTGTTTTCTGGGGAGAGCCTCGGGTGGACACACACACACACACACACACACACACACACACACACACACACACACACACACACACACACACACACACACACACCGACTGCTAACTAGTTAGCCAAATGCTAGCTGAATTCAACAGCTTATGAGGAACTTTCAGTGTGTAGCTCTGATCCAGGTCGTTACCACACACCGCTACCATAGCCTGAACAAACTCCCCCTTCGGGGATCACCACGCCCATGGGCACGTCAACCAATCAATATCATCAATCACAGAGCCTCGTCTGTGACGTAAGTTACGTCACAGACGGCCATTCTAGCAAAATCCGATCGTTTTGATTGGGTCCGGTCCATGAATTCCTAAAACTCCAAACATCTATTGATGCAGGAAGTGTTTGTTTACCAGAAACTAGGAGTTGGTCGGGTTAGGGAGGACCACTATGGGATTTTCATAATAGGACCCCTTTAAATCAATAATATTTGTAATTTGTCAAATTTGTTGAAAATTATTGTCTTTGTCGATGACAAAAATGCATTTTGTTCAGGAGAAAACCTTCAGCAGCTTTTGGAAGTCATCACTGCAGAAATGAATACATTAAAACACTGGTTTGACATAAAAAAATTATCTTTAAATAAATTCTCCAAAAAATTTTCAGTGATAGCGAAGGGCGTTATAACTTGAGACGAGAGCTCAGCTTAAAGGTTCGGCCAATTAAAACGACACTGACCAGCATGTGTGTGTCTGTAATGGAGTGAAGCTGCGGAACGGACTGAGTGAACAAAGCAGCGGAAAAAATGATATAGTAAGCCCTACTATGTCACTAAGTAAGCCCTACTATGTCATTGAGTAAGCCTTACTATGTCACTAAGTAAGCCTTACTATGTCACTAAGTAAGCCTTACTATGTCACTAAGTAAGCCTTACTATGTCACTAAGTAAGCCTTACTATGTCACTAAGTAAGCCTTACTATGTCACTAAGTAAGCCTTACTATGTCACTAAGTAAGCCTTACTATGTCACTAAGTAAGCCCTACTATGTCACTGAATAAGCCCTAGTATGTCACTGAGTAAGCCCTACTATGTCACTAAGTAAGCCTTACTATGTCACTAAGTAAGCCTTACTATGTCACTAAGTAAGCCTTACTATGTCACTAAGTAAGCCCTACTATGTCACTGAATAAGCCCTACTATGTCACTGAGTAAGCCCTACTATGTCACTGAGTAAGGCAAGGCGAGCGGAGAACAACAGACTGTCTGTAGTGGGCTGTCTCCTCTCCTCTCCTAGGAAGAAGACTCCTCAGGTTCTACAGGAGGAGTCTTCTCTTTCCTCTCACCTGCCTCACGTGACCACACGTCACTGATTCAACTTCAAACGATCCTCACCGACACTTGAAAGGCGCGGCCGACGCAGAGCGGGACGCACTTCCGCTGCGGCTGCGCCGCTTCCTGCGCAGCTTTGACGCTCCTGAGCCCCACAAACACAATCGAGGACATGGGACCCTGAAAGTATGGCGGATGCCGAGGAGCCGTGAGTGTCAATGGACGACAAATGTTCTTTTATCGCGTCTCAGTCTCCGCGTGTTTTTTTAAACCGTCACGATTGAAGTTTGTTTTTATTCTTTTCTTCCAGGGAGAAGAAAAGAAGGAGGATAGAAGATCAAACCGACAAGTTAGTGACGTCAGGCTGGAATCAGGCTACACACACACACACACACACACACACACACACACACACACACACAGTAATGAACTGCATGTATTCCCCCGTTCTATTCCAGCGGTGACGTGTTCTCACGTCAGTGTCGGTGTTCTTCTGTGGTCACCAAAGGTCTTCACAACCGTTCAGACAGAAACAAAAGATCAATCAATCAAGTTTTATTGATATATCTCTTAATCATGACAGCAGACATTTCAAAGCGCTTTAACAGACAGAAACCCAACTGAACCCTCCAGAGCATCAGAGACAGTGGAGGGAAAAACTCCCTCATTGAGGAAGAAACTCCGGGCAGGACCCAGACTCTTTTGGAGGCCATCCGCCTCGACCGGTTGGGGGGAAAAGAAATCAAAGGAAGACAAGAACAGGGTCAGAGAGAGAGAGACAGAGAGAGAGAGAGACAGAGAGAGAGAGAGACAGACAGAGAGAGAGACAGAGAGAGACAGAGAGAGAGAGAGAGACAGAGAGAGAGAGAGACAGAGAGAGAGACAGAGAGAGACAGAGAGAGACAGAGAGAGACAGAGAGAGAGAGAGGCCAGACAGAGAGAGAGTGAGACAGGCCAGACAGAGACAGTATCAATATGGTTCAGGTTGATAAAGTCAAGGCACAACTACAGCTGATTGGATGACTGTATGGAGGAAGGAGGAGGAAAGGAAGCAGGACCCCAGCCGATGGATAGTTGAGGGGTGATACTGGTGGATGGGAGGTGTAGGTCCACAGCAGATGGTCCACAGCGGATGGGTGGATGAGGGGTGGAACAGTAGGGTGGCATGGAGGAAAAAGGAAGCCGGACCCCAGCCCATAATTAGGTTAGGGGTGGTACTGGTGGGATGGGAAGAGCAGGTCCAGAGCAGACGGGTGGATGAGGGGTGAACCTGAGAAAGATGAAACTAAAACATGTGACTCGGGCAGCAGAGGGGATGAACATGAGATGATGACCTTGAGAAAACTAGGTCAAGGTCAAACTCCAACTTTTATACATTCAGGAACCGGATAAGATAGAAAGACGAGGGAGGAGGCCAGTGGAAGTAAGACCGTAGATCAATGCTAGTAGGCTTTTGATCAAAGCACTTGCTTCGAATAATGACGATAGGTCAGAGCACTAGCTTTGATCATTGGTCAAAGCACTACTTTTGATCATTGACAGTAGGTCAGAGCACTAGCTTTGATCTATGACTCATGACAGTAGGTCAGGGTAACATTTTGAATCAGGCGTGTTCTTTGTCATGAATGCATGAATCATGTGCACCAATCCCGTGTCCTCCCTGATAACTAGGGAGCCAATGAGCAGCACAGGACACTCCCAGTCAGTGTGTGTGTCCTACAGGAGGTGTGTGTGTCCTACAGGAGGTGTGTGTGTCCTACAGGAGGTGTGTGTGTCCTACAGGAGGTGTGTGTGTCCTACAGGAGGTGTGTGTGTCCTACAGGAGGTGTGTGTGTCCTACAGGAGGTGTGTGTGTCCTACAGGAGGTGTGTGTGTCCTACAGGAGGTGTGTGTGTCCTACAGGAGGTGTGTGTGTCCTACAGGAGGGGTGTGTGTCCTACAGTAGGTGTGTGTGTCCTACAGGAGGTGTGTGTGTCCTACAGGAGGTGTGTGTGTCCTACAGGAGGTGTGTGTGTCCCTCTGCAGGATGGCTGTAGACGCTGGACGCTGCGATTGGGACGGCCGCTGGAATCACGTCAGGAAGTTTCTGGAGCGACCCGGACCGTTCACCCATCCTGACTTTGAGCCGAGCACAGAGGTGCCTTAGCAACAGGCACAGTAGAACACAGTAGAACACAGCAGAACACAGTAGAACACAGTAGAACACAGTAGAACACAGCAGAACACAGTAGAATACAGTAAAATACATTAGAACACAGTAGAATACATCAGAACACAGTAGAATACATCAGAACACAGTAGAATACATCAGAACACAGTAGAACCCAATAGAACCCAGTAGATGCGGTCTCATTGTCCTACTGTTGGCTGTGTTCCTCTCAGTCCCTTCAGTTCCTGCTGAAGACGTGTCAGATCCTGGTCATCGGTGCTGGGGGGCTGGGATGTGAGCTGCTCAAAAATCTGGTAGGAAAACTGGACACATTAATATTAATTAATATTAATAATACTATTAATATTATTAATATTAATATTATTATTAATATTAATTAATATTAATAATATTATTAATATTAATAATGTTAATATTAATAATAATGTTCATATTTATCATTATTAATATTTATTAATATTGTTATTAATATTGTTAATCTGCGCTGATCTAAGCCCAGCCTGACCCCGGTCTGTGGTTCCAGGCCCTGTCCGGGTTCCGTCTCATCCACGTTGTGGACATGGACACCATCGACGTGTCCAACCTGAACAGGCAGTTCCTCTTCAGGTCTGTCGTGACGTCATGTGACACCAGCCTGTCCACACGGAATACATGTGACGATGATGATGATGAGGTGTGATTGAGCGTGCGGTGATGAGTCTGTGTCTCCGTTCAGACCCAAAGACGTGGGCCGGGCGAAGGCGGACGTGGCCGCCGACTTCATCAACAGTCGTGTCCCCGGATGTAAAGTCGTCCCGTATCCCTCAGCAGCAGAACGCGTTGTGAAACTGTCGGCTGTGCTTTGACTCCTTATTGATTTCATGCAGTCATTTTAAAAAGATCCAGGACCTGGACGACTCTTTCTACAGACGTGAGTCTTTACAGACGTGAGTCTTTACAGACGTGAGTCTTTACAGTGGATGCGCCGCAGGTTTAACGACTGCTTTCTGTGCAGAGTTCCACATCATCGTGTGCGGGCTGGACTCCATCATCGCCCGGCGCTGGATGAACGGGATGCTGGTGAGACGGGTTCTGTCGCTGCGTCGGGGTCGTCTGCCGCTCTGAACTGACTCCGCCTCCCTCAGATTTCCCTCCTGAACTACGACGACGGCGTTCTGGACCCCAGCTCCATCATCCCGCTGATCGACGGGGGAACGGAGGGCTTCAAGGGCAACGCCCGCGTCGTCCTTCCTGGCATGACCGCCTGCATCGACTGCACGCTGGAGCTGTACCCCCCCCAGGTGAGCCCCCTGGGGGGGGTACTGAAGACTCTCAGCCAATACAGTCAATAATCATCAATCTTTAATTGATAATCAATAATCATAAATCATTAATGGGTGAATGATGTCACCGCTTTGTAAAGCTGTGGCTGCTGCTGCCTAGCTTTAGCTTTGTGGGGTTAGCTTTAGCTTTGTGGGGGTTGGCTTTAGCTTTGTGGGGTTAGCTTTAGCTTTGTGGGGTTAGCGTTAGCTTTGTGGGGGTTAGCTTTAGCTTTGTGGGGTTAGCTTTAGCTTTGTGGGGGTTGGCTTTAGCTCTGTGGGGGTTGGCTTTAGCTTTGTGGGGTTAGCTTTAGCTCTGTGGGGGTTAGCTTTAGCTGTAGCCTCGTGGGGGCGTCACACGCGCCTGAACAGCAGTCGGTCCATCGTGTTGAGGTCGTGACCCCCTGCTGTCTCCTCCGTGAACGTCCACAGGTGAACTTCCCCATGTGCACCATCGCGTCGATGCCGCGGCTACCGGAGCACTGCATCGAGTACGCCAGGATCCTACAGTGGCCCAAAGAGAGGCCCTTTGGCGGTGAGTGTAACGCTCACACTCCCTTTGCGTCCATGCTGTCAGTCTGACGGGGGCTGTCTATAACCTGGTGCTGACCAGACGCCGCCTTAGACGGAGACGACCCCCAGCACATCCAGTGGGTGTTTGAGCGGTCCCAGGAGAGAGCTGCCCAGTTCAACATCACGGGGGTGACCTACAGACTGACTCAAGGTGAGGACCGACCCTAACCTGAACCCCTGACCCCGAACCTGAACCCCTGACCCCTAACCTGAACCCCTGACCCCGAACCCCTGACCCCTAACCCCAAACTTTAAAACCTAACCCTAACCTGAACCCCTGACCCTAACCCTACCCTAACCCTAACTCTAACCCCTAACCCTAACCTGAACCCCTGACCCTAACCACTACCACTACCCCTGACCCTAAACCTACCCTAACCCCTGACCCTAACCCCTGACCCTAACCCTACCCTACCCCCTGACCCTAACCCCTGACCCTAACCAGTACCCCTGACCCTACCCCCTGACCCTAACCCCTGACCCTAACCCCTGACCCTAACCCCTGACCCTAACCCCTGACCCTAACCCCTGACCCTAACCCCTAGCTGTGTCTAAAGGACTCGTGTTTCTCCTCAGGCGTGGTGAAGAGGATCATTCCTGCCGTGGCGTCCACCAACGCCGTCATCGCTGGTATGAAGCTCAGAGGTTCACCGGCCCCAGTTCCATGTTGGGTTTCAGTGGGTGTTTGTGGTTCTCAGTTCAGGTCCTCTGGGGGGGTTGGTCCGTTGTCTGGGGGGGGGGGGGTCTGTTGTCTGGGGGGGTGTTGGTCCGTTGTCTGGGGGGTGTTGGTCCGTTGTCTGGGGGGTGTTGGTCCGTTGTCTGGGGGGTGTTGGTCCGTTGTCTGGGGGGTGTTGGTCCGTTGTCTGGGGGGTGTTGGTCCGCTGTCTACGGGATGGGTGGTGTTTAATGCGCGTGATGCTGATCAGCCGTGTTTCCCCCACAGCTGCCTGCGCCACAGAGGTTTTTAAAATTGCTACGAGGTAAAGAAGGAATCGGCCGTCACGTTTGGATCGTTTGCTTTGACCTTCACTGACTTTAGTGATTTCACTTTGCAGTGCGTATATTCCTTTAAATAACTACCTGGTCTTCAACGACGTGGATGGACTCTACACCTATAACTTTGAGGCTGAGCGAAAGGTTTGTGGCCCGTCTCCGAACCCCCGGTAGTCGGCCGGTGTGTTTCACCCCATAGAGAAGAAGTGATGTCTCTGGTCCTGTCGACAGGAGAATTGTTCAGCCTGCAGCCAAGTCCCTCAGGACCTGCAGTTCCCTCCTTCTGCCAGGTTACAGGAGGTGTTGGAGTACCTGACTGAGAACGCCTCTCTGTGAGTATGACCCAGAAACACTCCAGAAACACTCTAGAATCACTCTAAAAACACTCTAAAAACACTCTAGAAACACTCTAGAAACACTCCAAAAACACTCCAGAAACACTCCAGAATCACTCCAGAAACACTCTAGAAACACTCCAAAAACATTCTAGAAACACTCTAGAAACACTCCAAAAACACTCTAAAAACACTCCAAAAGCACTCTAGAAACACTCTAGAAACACTCCAAAAACACTCTAGAAACACTCCAAAAGCACTCTAGAAACACTCCAAAAACACTCCAAAAACACTCCAGAATCACTCCAGAAACACTCTAAAAACACTCTAGAAACATTCTAGAAACACTCCAAAAACACTCCAGAAACACTCTAAAAACACTCCAAAAGCACTCTAAAAACACTCCAAAAACACTCTAAAAACACTCCAGAAACACTGTAGAAACACTCCAGAAATCACTCTAGACACTCTAGAAACACTCCAAAAACACTCTAGAAACACTCTAAAAACACTCTAGAAACACTCCAAAAACACTCCAAAAACACTCTAAAAACACTCTAGAAACATTCCAAAAACACTCCAAAAACACTCTAGAAACATTCCAAAAACACTCTAAAAACACTCCAGAAACACTGTAGAAACACTCCAAAAACACTCCAGAAACACTCTAAAAACACTCTAGAAACACTCCAAAAACACTCTAGAAACACTCCAAAAACACTCCAAAAACACTCTAGAAACATTCCAAAAACACTCTAAAAACACTCTAGAAACATTCCAAAAACACTCCAAAAACACTCTAGAAACATTCCAAAAACACTCTAAAAACACTCCAGAAACACTGTAGAAACACTCCAAAAACACTCCAGAAACACTCTAAAAACACTCTAGAAACACTCCAAAAACACTCCAAAAACACTCTAAAAACACTCTAGAAACACTCCAAAAACACTCTAGAAACATTCCAAAAACACTCTAAAAACACTCCAGAAACACTGTAGAAACACTCCAAAAACACTCCAGAAACACTCTAAAAACACTCTAGAAACACTGTAAAAACACTCCAGAAACACTGTAGAAACACTCCAAAAACACTCCAGAAACACTCTAGAATTACTCCTAATGCCAGGAAACGTTGGCACTGAGGGGAATGGTTTTTTTCCAGACAGATGAAGTCCCCGGCGATCACCACCACCCTGGAGGGGAGGAACAAGACGCTGTACCTGCAGTCGGTGAAGTCCATTGAGGAGCGGACCCGACCCAACCTGTGCAAGACCCTGAAAGGTAAGATGCAGCTCTGGGGGGTCTGGATGTGTCACCGTCGGTGTTCACCGTCCCCTCTTTGGCGTTCCAGAGCTGGGCCTGTCGGACGGCCAGGAGCTGGCGGTGGCCGACGTCACCACGCCTCAGACCGTCCTGTTCAAGCTCAACTTCACCGCCTGAACGTCACGCCGAAGCTTCTGAGCACAAACCATCAGCTGGTTTGTTCCTGCAGATTCAAAGCATCCCATTGGCTGTGAGAGCGTCTCCCTGGCGGGACAGGACTGTCTCTGTTTAAAAGACTTTCTACTCATGTTTACCTCTGTGTGTGTTTGTCCTGCGTTGACTTAAGCCTGTATTGTAGCCGTTTCCTGTTAATAAAAGTGAAGTGAGGATGTGCACTGCTCTAATAAAGTTTTATTATTCTGGCTGTAGACGAGTTCTCTGTCGTGGCATTTATATAGTTTCCAATATTATTATATTGGAAATAATTATAATTGCCAATAATTTCCCTACAAGAATGAATCAAATCATAATAATCGGCACTAAAGGGGTTAGTGTTACCCTAACCCTCCAGGGGGGTTAGGGTTAGTGTCAGAGTTACCCTAACCCTCCTGGGGGGTTAGTGTTACCCTAACCCTCCAGGGGGGTTAGGGTTAGTGTCAGAGTTACCCTAACCCTCCTGGGGGGTTAGTGTTACCCTAACCCTCCAGGGGGGTTAGGGTTACCCTAACCCTCCAGGGGGGGAAGCGGTCTGAATCTTGTCCTGAGTTGGTTCTTCAGTTTCTCCTCATTGACCTTTTGACCTCCAGGCTGCTCAACAGATTAAAGGAGATTAAAAGTGTTCTGACAGAATAACCTGATCCTGTCTTCATTAACTACTGAACTGGTTTTGTACATCTTACTAATTATAATCACATCAGTTTTTCGTACAGTCGATAATGTGGGCGGGGGGGGGGGGTTCAGGTTGTTTTAGGTTCAGAGGACAGCTATTAAAGTGGGAGGTGAGTGTGGTGGTGGGGGGGTATTCTTCTTTTTTAATTTTTTGTGTGTTTAAATGTGTGAATTCTGCAACCCGGATGTTGGGAGTTTTATTATTATTATTAGTCTTATGACCCCCACCCCCTCCGTGGTGAGAATTGTTGGGATGCATTTAAATAAACCTGGACTGCGTAGACTCTGAACTTTCCTGGATCACGTGACCGCTCATTTGTGATTGGCTCAGTGTTCTATAGGTGAGATCTCACCTTTACGGCTTTGTCTGGTTAGTGAGGCGGATGGAGTTAACGTGCTTTC
This sequence comes from Antennarius striatus, assembly GCF_040054535.1. NCBI lineage: Eukaryota > Metazoa > Chordata > Actinopteri > Lophiiformes > Antennariidae > Antennarius > Antennarius striatus. The sequence continues at coordinate 1,601,090 of NC_090777.1, read as the reverse complement.
AGGTACTGATTACCGGTGGGAATAAACAACCGGAGGAGAGAGACTCGGTGTTCGGATGCTCTTTAACCCCCCCCCGGATGTTTCTGCTGCTTTAAGCTCCTTAAGAGGCGCTGATGAAAGTGGCCGCTTATTGTCCCGACAGATGGTTTCTGTCTTGATTAAGTTTCAGTTGATCCGACGGAAAGCTGCCAGGCTGTCAGTCCTCCGTGGGCACCGACCGGCCGACGCGTCTCCAGCCGCCCTCCGTGGGCACCGACCGGCCGACGCGTCTCCACCGACCGGCCGACGCGTCTCCAGCCGCCCTCCGTGGGCACCGACCGGCCGACGCGTCTCCAGCCGCCCTCCGTGGGCACCGACCGGCCGACGCGTCTCCAGCCGCCCTCCGTGGGCACCGACCGGCCGACGCGTCTCCAGCCGCCCTCCGTGGGCACCGACCGGCCGACGCGTCTCCAGCCGCCCTCCGTGGGCACCGACCGGCCGACGCGCAGAGAGGAGCACCGGTCGGGACAGGTGAGGTGAGACCCGCAACCTGTTTTGTCTTTCAGCTGTCAGGTGGTCCTAGGGGGGGTCGTTTGGCAGCAGGGGGTCTCAAGATGTTTTTTCTCTCCTCACTTTGATGAAAAGAAGAAAAACACGCGGAGTGGGGGGGTCACACTTCCTGTAAACTTTTGCTTCCGAGGAAGCAGAAGTTTGGAAGGAAACGATGGAATCACCATTCGGCCAGTGTTAATAACCCCAGCAGGGGGTAAAAGATACCCCTGAGTCGGTTTGATCCTCCACCGGTTAGCTTGACTGGAACATTCTATTGGTTTTGTTGTGTCATACTCCCTATATGATGTAAGACTTATTCCTCTATTCGAGTTACAACACCGGAGGGGTTCCGGAACAAATGTCATAAATAAATACAGAATGAAAGTCGAACTATTTCATGATTATTTATGGACAGAAAATCAAGCAGCCTCTCCTGTGATTAGAGCTCATTACCATATCCAAGCACAATTACTTAATATTTGATCGATCTTGCTCTTAAATGTCAAGATGCGTTTCTAATCCCTGTTTTACACGACTGTCAATTGAACGTCTTTTAAAG
>NC_090777.1:1582500-1595000 GCF_040054535.1 Antennarius striatus | reverse complement strand
GGGGTCTGCCGGTGGTGGTGAGGGGGGGCGTTTCCATTACACTTCAGCAGCTCCACGGTCCACATTAGACCGTCCTCCTGCTCCGGCCGACGGTCTTTGTGTTTTCCCTTTCAGTGTTGGGGCAAACCGCTCAAACAACCCCTGTGTAGCTGCCCCACGCTGTGCCGGCTTAAAACAGTGGCTTTTAAGCCGTTCTGTCTCCGCTCACTTAAAGAGGCTCTGCGTCGGGATCGTTCTGCTGGTGCGACTGGCCTCTGAGGGGGGGTTCATGCAGGTCTGATAGTCTGGATAGAACAACTGAATGTCATCAACAGCTCTGCTTTAGAGACGTGGACGTGTCTGCAGAGGAGGGAGATGAACGGAGCTGCTTCAGTGAGCTGAAGCTTCTGACGACCTGTTTCACACTGTGATGAAGCGGCGACGCCGTCTGACGAACCGTTTACCGTCACGTTTACCGTCACCGTTTACCGTCACCGTTTACCGTCACCGTTTACCGTCACGTTTACCGTCACGTTTACCGTCACCGTTTACCGTCACGTTTACCATCACCGTTTACCGTTTACCGTCACCGTTTACCGTCACGTTTACCGTCACGTTTACCGTCACCGTTTACCGTCACGTTTACCGTCACCGTTTACTTCACCGTTTACCGTCTCGTTTACCGTCACGTTTACCGTCACGTTTACCGTCACCGTTTACCGTCACGTTTACCGTCACCGTTTACCGTCACGTTTACCGTCACCGTTTACCGTCACCGTTTACCGTCACGTTTACCGTCACCGTTTACCGTCACGTTTACCGTCACCGTTTACTTCACCGTTTACCGTCACCGTTTACCGTCACGTTTACCGTCACCGTTTACCGTCACGTTTACCGTCACCGTTTACCGTCACGTTTACCGTCACCGTTTACTTCACCGTTTACCGTCTCGTTTACCGTCACGTTTACCGTCACGTTTACCGTCACCGTTTACCGTCACGTTTACCGTCACCGTTTACCGTCACCGTTTACCGTCACGTTTACCGTCACGTTTACCGTCACCGTTTACCGTCACCGTTTACCGTCACGTTTACCGTCACGTTTACCGTCACGTTTACCGTCACCGTTTACCGTCACGTTTACCGTCACGTTTACCGTCACCGTTTACCGTCACGTTTACCGTCACGTTTACCGTCACGTTTACCGTCACGTTTACCGTCACGTTTACCGTCACGTTTACCGTCACCGTTTACCGTCACGTTTACCGTCACCGTTTACCGTCACGTTTACCGTCACCGTTTACCGTCACGTTTACCGTCACGTTTACCGTCACCGTTTACTTCACCGTTTACCGTCTCGTTTACCGTCACCGTTTACCGTCACCGTTTACCGTCACCGTTTACCGTCACGTTTACCGTCAGGTTTACCGTCACCGTTTACCGTCACCGTTTACCGTCACGTTTACCGTCACGTTTACCGTCACGTTTACCGTCACCGTTTACCGTCACGTTTACCGTCACGTTTACCGTCACCGTTTACCGTCACGTTTACCGTCACCGTTTACCGTCACCGTTTACCGTCACGTTTACCGTCACCGTTTACCGTCACGTTTACCGTCACGTTTACCGTCACGTTTACCATCACGTTTACCGTCACCGTTTACCGTCACGTTTACCGTCACGTTTACCGTCACGTTTACCGTCACCGTTTACCGTCACGTTTACCGTCACCGTTTACCGTCACGTTTACCGTCACCGTTTACCGTCACGTTTACCGTCACCGTTTACTTCACCGTTTACCGTCTCGTTTACCGTCACGTTTACCGTCACGTTTACCGTCACCGTTTACCGTCACGTTTACCGTCACCGTTTACCGTCACCGTTTACCGTCACGTTTACCGTCACGTTTACCGTCACCGTTTACCGTCACCGTTTACCGTCACGTTTACCGTCACGTTTACCGTCACCGTTTACCGTCACGTTTACCGTCACGTTTACCGTCACCGTTTACCGTCACGTTTACCGTCACGTTTACCGTCACGTTTACCGTCACGTTTACCGTCACGTTTACCGTCACGTTTACCGTCACCGTTTACCGTCACGTTTACCGTCACCGTTTACCGTCACGTTTACCGTCACCGTTTACCGTCACGTTTACCGTCACGTTTACCGTCACCGTTTACTTCACCGTTTACCGTCTCGTTTACCGTCACCGTTTACCGTCACCGTTTACCGTCACCGTTTACCGTCACGTTTACCGTCAGGTTTACCGTCACCGTTTACCGTCACCGTTTACCGTCACGTTTACCGTCACGTTTACCGTCACGTTTACCGTCACCGTTTACCGTCACGTTTACCGTCACGTTTACCGTCACCGTTTACCGTCACAGTCTGGAGCACCACTGACGCTCGCCGGCCTGATGATGACGTCACTGAAGAAGCGTCAGAAATACTCAACGTGCCGTTTCCCCCATTCCTGAAGCAGAAAAGCTTCAACCAATCAATGATCGGTATGTGGAGCTCTGAAGCTGTAAATGTTTTCACGTCAGCTCCCTTTAACTTGTTGGGGAGGCAGACCAACACAGATTTAAGGCTTCAATCCTCTGTATGCAAATAGGTTTGAATTTTGATTCATATCAGATGTTTGGAGACTCAGGCCCCGCCCACACGATGCCGGAACTTTTTGAAAACGCAACTTTTCTGTTGCGTTTACGCCTTCCGTCCACACGACAACGCAGACATCCGGAACGAAGACGCAACTTTTTAAAAACGCTGGTTCTGCGTTGTGGACGTGACGTGGACGGCGTGTCCCCGGGACTTTTTAAAGACGCTGACGTCTTTCCTGCGACGAAAACCTCTGTGACGTCATATTTATGGGCCACACGGAGGATTCCTATTGGATAAAATTTGACTCAATACTGCCACCACGTGGTTTGACATGCTTATAGCCGTCTTCAAAACGCACTGCTGCGTTTACGTGTGGACGGAGTTTTTTTGAAAACGCTGTCGTGTGGACGCGAATCGTTTACGATGCGTTTTTAAAAAGTTGTGTTTTCAAAAAAATCCTTGGGCCCCGTCATGGGCGGGGCCTAAGGGTTAGGGTTAGAGGTTAGAGGTTAGGGTTAGGGTTAGGGTTAGGGTCAGGCCGTCATGGGCGGGGCCTAAGGATTGAACATAAAAGTCTCACAGAGGAGATAGATTTAACACATTAATGCAAGTTAAAGTCAGAAACAGTAACATTGGTCCTGCTGGTGTTATGCTAATTTTATGCAGGATTCAGACGTTAAAGACGTCAGAGACGTTAAAGATTTTTAAAAGTACATTTATTCATTAAAGCCAAATTAGAAGAAAATCACGTTGACACAAAATCCAAAAGAGATTCACACAAAAAGGAATTCACATCAAAAACATTCCTGAATGAAGAAAACGAACATTTATCAAACTAAAAACAGAGGCTCTAAAACACAGAAGAAGAAGATTTTTTTGATTTTTGCAAAAAAACTTCAATCACATTCAAACATTTTACAATTTTACATTAGATGAAACTTCAAAAACACTGAACACCAAAAAATAAAAGGAAATACAATTTAAAAATTAGTGCATTATAACAGGAAGTTTGCAAAAGTGAGGTGGTCATCAACTAAAGTGCATAGGACATTTTTGTGACACCAGATGTTCCTAAAGTTATTCAGGTCTTTTGTCATTTAATAGAAACCAGATTCTAGTTTTAAGCGACATCTGATGTTACAGCAGAAAACAGGAGCTGCTTCTAGAACAGTATTGTTTTCAGTTCTCCTCTTCCTGGTCACAGAAATTGTGAGTTTTGCCTCTCCAGAAATAAAATTTAAAAGCTGCCACTTTCTCTGATTCCATCTATTGTACCCAGCACCGTAGATGGATTTCCTGATACTAAGATTTTCACTGAACAAGTTAAAAACATTGGTTAGAAGAGTGAAGAGCACTGAAGTCTCCCACACCCACTGAAAGCATGACAGACTGTCTCCTGAAGGGGACAGAAGGGACACTGGCTGGACACCGCAGGGTTAAAAACAGAGGTAAAGCATTGGAACCGATGCACCATGTAAAATCCTCCACTGGAGGTCGGCTGGTTTTTTCTTGAGGGGGGGTTTGTACAGAAGTCTCCACCGTGGGTCAGGTCCATTTCCCGTCCTGTTGGCCCAGGTAGTGGGGGCTCTGTCCCACAGGCTGCTCTTGATTACTGTTACACACTGTCTGTGCAGTATTTTGTGTTGGCCGGGTCCAGGCTGATCTGACCGCTCTGAAACAGTCTGAGTGTAACTACATTTCCTCTCAGTTAAAGTTAAATAAAGATAAATCCGCTGGGAGTCAAACGGAATGAGTTGATGTGTGACTTCTGTTTTGTCTCCACGGTTACCCTCTTCTTTTTAAACAGTTTTATTTCATTTAGCTCATCTTACACCTACATGTGTATTTCCTGTCACAATGTGCTGCTGCTGTTTTGGCCATTTGTTGTTCAAATTGGAACCTTCTTTGGGATAACTGTCAGATAAGGCCCATCTTTGACCCGCCGGGGTTCAGCCAACCAGCGCCCCCAAATGTATGTCTTTATCTGGGAGGGGCTCGTGATTAATGTTTCAAAGGAAGCCGTGACGCTCCTCAGTGATCTTTCTGACGTATGTGACTCACACACATCCACGGCGCTTTCCTGGAAAAGTTTAAGAAATTTGCGGCGTGCCGTCTCTTAATCTGCAGAATCACCTCGAAGCCGGTCTGAAGAGCAGGAACCCTCGGAGCACCTGTCATCATTCACTACTTCAAATAGCCACGCCCCACATCCAGAATGAAAGCCAGCAATAAACCAGGACCAGAGGAGATTCCGTTTGGCTCGGAACATATTAGAAATGAGAAAACTAATAAAATCATTGAAAGAGAACAGTGACATTCACGTCTAACACTTCTGTGGTTCGTTTGATATCAGGAGGAGGAGAGGAGCAGGAGGACGCCTCCCCCCTCTGGTGACTGTCTGCTGGGGCACGACTTCACGTTCACTGATAGAACACGACGTCCTGGGAGTGGAAACACTGTTCTAGTTCTAGTCTCCTTCTAAATACCTTTTCCTCATGTGGAGTCCACACGTAAATAAAAAAGTAACGACAACTCTCCTTTTCCCGCTCTCATTGTGTATATGGGGTGGTGTGTGTGTGTGTGTGTGTGTGTGTGTGTGTGTGTGTGTGTGTGTGTGTGTGTGTGTGTGTGTGTGTGTGTGTGTGTGTGTGTGTGTGTGTGTGTGTGTGTGTGTGTGTGTGTGTGTGTGTGTGTGTACTAAATTAGCCTTCCTTTACTGCAGGCTACCATATAGACGAGTGAGAGCGATAGAGAGGAAGCGGTGCGGTCTATTTGCTGGGTCATTATGCAGACAGACTGTCTGATGACGTCTTCACTTCATTAAAGCAGAGCTGAACAATTACACGTTAATGAGCACACACTAATTGAGTAATATGAACGTTATGAGCGTTGTGTGTGTTCATGTGCGTTCATGCATCTTCTGGACGGATGAGCTGAACTTTGTGCAGCTGTTGAGGCAGGAAGAGAGAAGCATGCTGGGATTGCAGCGCTGCTGCAGAACGTTTGAATTCAATACCTTCAGGCCTTAAACCTCCCTGTTGGTTGTTTCTCCTGAAGGCACCGTTGCATTTATTTGTTGCGTTGCTCCTCTGTTAGGAGACGCTGACACCGGTTTTCATGAGGGAAATGTTGAGGGATGAACGATCCAGGCCCGCTGTGTTTCACCCTTTAACAACAGCTGTTTTTGACCCTTTGCACTGATAAGAGATTTCCATTACGTTTGGGTTGGGCATGTGTGCTGCTACACTCATTACCATAAAACTGCACCCGTGCCAAAGAGGTACCCATGAAGTTTTGGAGATGATCCAGAAAACAATGAGACTTGTGAACCTTTTCACTTCCTTCAACAATTCGTTGTTTTTCTCAGCAATTTTATCAATTGTGCATAAAACTTGAACGAATCCCAGGAAACTTGAGCCAAAAGAACGGAGCGGTTGAATTCTGGAGTAGCTCCAGACCCTGAGGGGCGTTTTGATGCGGTGCATGTCTTGTTGGAATTTCAATTAGGGTTTAATGGATTTAAAGATACTGTTAGGACAACTCTATTGAGGACCCTTCCAGTTTTTAATGCTTCTTTAATTTCAAAAACAAGTCAAATTAGTTTTTGGACTTTACCTCAGCGTTACTTTCCTCACCCAAGTGATAAGGTTTTGCTTCACTGGGTTCTGCCTTCATCATCCAAATACTTGGTGGATTTGCAGCAACAAACAGCAGAAAATTTCCCATTTTCCTGGAGCACCTGAAAGCAGCAGGAGCTCAGGACCCGTCCTGGATGTAGGAGTTCATTTTACACTTTGACCTTTAGGGATTAAAACATTAAATTCATATTCATATTTAGAAGCAACCTTTGATCAGCATTTGATATGTCTGGACCGAGAAGGAGGAGGAGGAGTTCCCTCACTTACAGTCCTTAGCTAAGCTAAGCTAACCATCTCATCACTGGGCCTCTATAAAGACGTGTATCGTTCCAAAATGTAACTCCTGTTGATATACTGAGCAAAGTAGTGTGATGTTGTAGATGGAAGGCGTGTTTTAGCACTTGACCTTTACAAAACTGACGTTTAACTGAACCAGATTTTGTTTTTCTTTTGAGATGTCCAGCAGGTTTTCTTATATTGTCAAAGGTGTGGTTTTTGGATTGCAGGTCAATCCTCTGACTTCTCTTTCCACCGTTGAGCACCGATTGTGTGTGTTCAGTGTTCAACCCTACGACCGTCTCGTTTGGGTCATTGTGGTTTACTATCAGACTCCATTCAAGTCAAGTCTGAGGGCGAGGTCACAGAAGATAACCAACAGCGAGACACCAGGGAGAGTTTTGGACTGAGTCGGCGCTGCTCGCTTTCCGTCCTCGGTCTCAGCAGATGAGCCTCATATTATGTCACCATCTGCCACAAAGAAAGGGGGAGAGAAATCTCACACAATGTGTTGATGATGAAAACAGCAGTTCAAAGTTCTGTAAACCTGATTTGTCTGTTAGAGTTGTATTTGTCACGGCCCCAGTTCCAGTCTTCCTCCTGTCCTCACTATCCTGAATCCACTCCCACTCAATCCACTGTCACCCGTGTCACTGCAGCTCCTGCTTCCCATCTCCAATCAGGATCCACCTAAAAGTTCTGCTCAGACCTCAGTTCAGGTCCAGATTGTAGGGACTCGTTCTACTGAGGTTTGGTCCAGGCCTCAGTTCAGGATCAGGTCATAGAAACACGTTCTACTTAAGTTCTGCTCAGACCTCAGTTCAGGTCTACGTTGCACAGACTCGTTCTACTTTAGCTATCTTTAGACCTCAGTTCAGGTCTACGTTGTACAGACTCTACTTTAGCTATCCTTAGACCTCAGTTCAGGTCTACGTTGCACAGACTCGTTCTACTTTAGCTATCTTTAGACCTTAGTTCAGGTCTACGTTGTACAGACTCTACTTTAGCTATCCTTAGACCTCAGTTCAGGTCTACGTTGTACAGACTCTACTTTAGCTATCCTTAGACCTCAGTTCAGGTCTACGTTGCACAGACTCGTTCTACTTTAGCTATCTTTAGACCTCAGTTCAGGTCTAGACCGACATGATTCATTCCACATGAAGTCTGCTCAGACCTCTGTTCATGTCCAGCTTGTAGAGACTCGTTCTACTGAAGCGCTGCTCAGACCTCTGTTCAGTTCTAGCATAGACACCCATCCTACATAAACTGTTCAGAACCCAGTTTAAGGACCAGGTTGTAGAGACTCCTCCACTGATGCTCTGTTCAGCTCTCAGTTCAGGCTCTATAGAGACTCGTCCTCATCTTCATTTCTTTCTTTGACTTTCTTTTCCTTGCCTGAACTTCTGACAATCTGTTGTAGGATTTAGTTTGAATTAAACTCTGAATTTGGACTTGTCCCCTGGTGTCTGCTTGTGGGCCCTAACCCGTGACAGCATAGTAATGTGTTATTGACCTTATTGTGTAGGGTCGATAATGTTGGATAGGACGTTAAAGAGAAACTTCATTAGGATACACACAATTGCCCACCACTGGATTTCTAATCAACTGCAATTAAATGGAACTTTTGTGCTCTCACTTTAAACACAATCACTGTCTTTATGCATTTTTTTATGCAAGTAACACAAAAAAAAGCAGAGCATTCGTGACGACGAAGTTTCATCGCCGCCTCTGTGTCACTCTGCTCTGAGCTGAGGGTTCATTAGAACTACCACAAAAACAACCAATATGCCATCTAATCCTACTCATTCTGAAAAGGTGAAATTCATTTGTGGACACAAATTTTCATCATCATTTTGTGTAACGGCTCATCCTTTACAGGGCCAGGGCTGTGTGGGAGGATCAGTTCGTCCCAGGGCTGCGCAGCAACACAACCAGTCTCTTATTAACACCTGCGAGCTACCAGTTCCTTTGTGTTGCAAGTTGTTGGTGGAAGGAAGCCAGGAATTCAGGCAAACTCCAGTACCGAAGGCAAACTTCCATGTCTGATCTACAAATTCGATCCTCTTCAAATATTATGAGTTCTTTCTGTTCTTAATGTCTTTGGTCGCAGTGCCTTTCGATTCGCTGCAGCTAATGATTGGAACAATTTTCAAAACTGCCTCAAACTCACTGTCCCAACATCACTCACTGCTTTAAACAAAACCTACATGAAGTTGTAGCTGACAGCTGCACTTGTTGAGTGTCTCTCTCTCTCTCTCTCTCTCTCTCTCGGCCTCGTTCTCTTGTCTTGTATTTATTTTTCTTATATTTTCTGTATAGTGTATGTCTTTGTGTTTATTTTAGACTTCCTCCCCACCCCCACACCTCTAAGAGCCACTGCTCTTAGCTCAGGCAGCATTTGTTAATAAGAACCTGTTCTTAATTGCTTGCCTGGTTAAATAAAGGTTAAATAAATAATAAATAATGCCCTTCCACCAAGTTTCATGACGATTAGATAGTTTTTTAATAATTCAAACAAATTCACCAGCAAACAAACAAAATCAAAAACCTGACTTTTATGGCAGAGGTGGAAATTAAAGATACTGAAACATCAACTTTACTTACTTTATACTGTTTCAATCGCCTACAGGAGCAATTTAAGCTAGGTTGCACCTGTTAACTCTGATTTAGGATTTCTTTATACAATCTACACTCAAACTAATGGATATGATCTTTATGCTTTAATTTTGGAGAAAGTCTAAATGCAGGTGTTCCCTACAAATAGAAAAGGAACCTGTAGGGAGAAAGCAGCCTTTTGAGAGAAGGTCTCCAAATGCTCTTGTTAGCACAAAGATCCATTCAGTCAAACCGGAGACACGAAAACCCATCTGGTCAAAGTTATTATTTTTATTTGCAAGTCTGGTTCAGGTTTAAGATATTTCAGGTGAGAATTTCACCTAGCTATTCAAATAAACCAACAACGAGGGGACACACCTGTCAATCTCAGCCCAGAGGTCCTTCCACATCACAAGTCACTTCAGCTGAGCTCTTACACCAGTACCTGGAGTTACGGTCTGCGCTGTCGTTCACAGGCTTGAGAAATAAAGTCAGGGGGAGCTCATCTTTAATTCACAGCTGCCTTTCTCACACAGCGATAAATCCTCTCATCATTTGCAAGGAGAAAAACAAGCCTCCAAGTATTCATCTCCCTCCTCAGAAATTATTTTGCCTACCTGTATCATTTGAAATTTCAGAGATGGTTTCAATTTCACATTCTCTTGGGCATTGGGTTGTTGCTGACAGCCTGAGCATCGTGAGCTTCTTAAACTCCTCCTCTTTCACGCTGCCGGCTCGCCGGCCCACAACATATGGCTGACAGACACTCGTCACATTAATTACCAGACAATCAGGTGACGTTCGCAGCGGGCCACAACCTCCTGAAATGACCACACCTGGAATGTTCACATTTTGTTTGAGCATGATTCTATTAGAAAGGAATTTTTAGCCCTCTGATTTAATTACTCTTCCGCATTTGTCAGTACGAATATCCGTAAAAATAAGTGTAGAAAAACACGGAATATGCCTCAGCGCTGGGCTGACATAATTTGATATAATCGTAAATGTGTCTGTATTTGCTTTGTGTGATCAAGTAGTGATTCCTTTGTGAGGACCTGGCGACATGAAAGGCCTGATGTTCTCGGCATGAATCATTTGGATGAAAGCCTGAGGAGGAGGGGAGAAGGAGAACGAGGCCCCTGATGTCAACTTTAATTAGTCCTGAGTTTAGTCCGCATTACCTTGACTCTGAAATCCCACAATCCTGCAGGGCCAAGTGGACACAGGATGTGATTAAACTGCATATTTTTGACGGTTGCTCAGTGCCATGTAAAACAACTACATAGAGGAGTACATAAATTTATATTGTTAAATGCTCTGTGCAGACTGTACATACATGTCCAGCAAGTACATACATGTACATACATGTCCAACAAGTTCTTGCATTGAAATCCAGTGGAAATCAAACAGTCACAAAGGGGATGCTGCGCATTTCATACACTTCAAAAGACAATAAAAGGCATCTAGAGTGATGATTTCCTGGCACAGATAATTATCAATGTGTGCAGATTGTTGATGGGAGTCATTTCACACCTAACACCATATCATCATATCCTGTTGCTTTGAGTTGCAGCGTGATATTCATGGAAACCGAACAGCCTTTTCCAAATGCTGAGAAAAGAGCATGACTAGATTGTCTGAGCGTTTGAAGGTGTGTGTGTGTGTGTGTGTGTGTGTGTGTGTGTGAAAGTGTGTCTTAAGAACAAACCCATGGGAGCCTCGATTCCCAGGACGTTCCTGGTGCATCATAAAAAGAAGTCAGGGCACATCATCACCAGTCGTGTCTTATTTCTCACTGTTCTGCAGCTTGATGTGAGACTTCAGAGCCAAAGCAGCCCAGAGAGCTCCTCAAAAGAATGACTGACAAAGGGAGGCTGCTTGCTGCCGTATTGCACACATTATACCCATTTAGCAATCCCAAGTTGAACAAAAATGTCTTCAAATCGCAACAGCCTGAAGCAGATAAACCAGGATGTACGGATGTCACCGCTGCCTCGACAAAAGGTGCAATTGTAGCAGAATGGATGATGGACAGGCGGCTGTAATTTGGCATCTGTGTTTATGCAACAGGATGCAGAGCGCAGATGGAGCCAGAAGACAGGATGTGCAAAGGCAGAAGCATGGCATATATGCCAGGTGTCGATTAATTTACTATTGATCGCTAATACACACCTGGATTTACTGTGGGATGTCTCTCTCATTATTGAAGTGGCTGTCTGTCCTCGTTACATCTGATTGGACCACATTCTCATCTTAGTGACTGTTGCCTTTGTGACAGATCAGCTTTACTGGCTCCATAAACAGGCGAGCACACGTTTCCGTTTGGACACATCTCACACTTCATTTGGACTTTTTAGAGCCACATTTGTGATCTTCACTTCCCATATTCCACTCTGTAATTCTGGTAAACAGCCGTGTTCCAGGCAGCGTGGTGGCTGGAACACGGCTGTAGGTAGCAATGTTGGCTCACAGCAAGCAGGTTCCGGGTTTGAATCCTTTCTGTGTGGCGTTGGCGTGTTCTCTGCGTGGGTTCTCTCCGGGTTCTCCGACTTCCTCCCACCTCCACCACCAAGCAGCTGAGGTGAACCTTTCACACCAACGTGTCCGTAGGATGGATGGTTGGATGGATGTATGGATGTATGTATGTATGGATGTATGGTTGGATGTATGGTTGGATGTATGTATGTATGGATGTATGGTTGGATGTATGGTTGGATGTATGGTTGGATGGATGGATGGATGGTTGGTTGGATGGATGGCTGTATGGACGTGTGGATGGATGGTTGGTTGATTGGATGGTTGGATGTATGTATGTATGTATGTATGTATGTATGTATGTATGTATGTATGGATGGATGGTTGGATGGATGGATGGATGGTTGATTGGATGGATGGATGGATGGCTGTATGGACATGTGGATGGAAGGTTGGTTGGATGGATGGTTGGATGGTTGGATGTATGTATGTATGTATGTATGCATGCATGCATGTATGTATGTATGTATGTATGCATGTATGTATGTATGGATGGATGGTTGGTTGGATGGATGGACGGCTGGTTGGTTGGATGGATGGTTAGTTGGATGTATGGCTGGATGGCTGGATAGATGGATGGTTAAATGGATGGATGGATGGTTGGTTGGTTGGTTGATTGGTTGGATGTATGTACATTATGTATGTAGGTAAGTATGGATGGATGGATGGATGGATGAATGGTTGGTTGGATGGATGGATGGATGGACGGTTGGTTGGATGGATGGACGGCTGGTTGGTTGGATGGTTAGTTGGATGTATGGCTGGATGGATGGATAGATCGTTGGTTAAATGGATGGATGGTTGGTTGGATGGTTGGTTGGTTGGTTGGATGTATGTACATTGTGTATGTATGTATGGGTGGATGGTTGGT
>NC_090777.1:1575000-1577500 GCF_040054535.1 Antennarius striatus | reverse complement strand
TTGGACTGGTAAAGCCATTTCAGAGGTGATGGGCAACACACGAGTGGCAACACACAAACGGTCACATGTACACCATCACAACACGCCAAGCTTCGCTCCACCTCCCTCACAGTGTGGCTGTTTCATCGCAGGACGGCACCCTTGAACTTTGGCTGTGTTGTGGTACAAAGAGGGTTTCACACCATAAATACAGCTCACGTACACAAGGAAGGACAAACCGTTTCTGTACAGCATTTTGTTCTTACGATGCTTGAAAAAGAAAAACCTGAGGGCTGACCACTGCGCTGACTCCACGCCATGACGTGTCCCTCCCCTCTTGGTGGTCCATAGCGAACATTTGTCTCACTGATGTCGAGGAGGGGTGTCAGTCGCGCTCCACAAATTCATCCAAATACACTTTCACGTTCCTTCCCAAAGTTATAAAAAAACGATGAAAATATATTCATTACAAGGTTATGATGGAGTTCCCGCAGGCGGCTCGGAGCGTCAGAATGTTCAGTAGCCTTGAGAAGGATGTGCTTTGTATTCTACATCTTTTTAGGCTTTAATCTGAGAAGTGTTCTCATTTCATAAAGCGACAAAAGGTTCGTTGTCTTTGTGAGAATTGGTCCTGTGACGGTGCTGAAACGAGAAGGGGAGACACATGCAGAATGGTGTGAATGCAACAAAAAGTTAGATAAAAACCTGAGACTTTTTGTTGCCCTTTTAAAGGCTTTGCAGTTAAATCAGCAAAGAGAAATTAATTAGCATACTGTATCCTGGTGTAAATGAGAGGCTGACCTGCAGATTAACCTGTGCACCGGGGGCGGTCCCTTGGTTCCTCGCTGCAGAATGTTAATACGCTGATGTTGTGTATGGCTGAGTGTTCTGACGAGAAAAGGGGGGAGGACAGGGCAATGAAAGACCGCCACGCTACCCAGTCAATGTGCTGCTGTTTGGCGACTCCCAGCATACCAGTGGGGGGGTTTGTCCCCACCATCCTGCCACCACCTTATCTCCTGTGGTCAACAGAGGTTATCTTACCCTGGTGGTCTTGATCTTGTTGCCGGCGTAGCACATCCAGCCTGAGTTGTCAGGGAGCGTCTTGCATTCCTCCCCCTCCAGGCAAGGCTCCATCTCACACCACCACCTCCCAATTACTATGGATGCTACAGGCAACAAAGACAAGAATGCAAAAGCAGATCACGCAGCCCGCTGTTTATAGATTGATGGCCATTAGGCAGCGGCGCCGAACCCCAGCGATCACATGTACTCTGTCAAAGGTGGCATGAGTAATTTCACCGTATGTGTCCTGTGTACATTCATCAGAGGATACTTGGAATACCAATGCGCATTACAATTAGGTTTCTTTGTGAGATGCAGATGTAGATGAATGCAGAAGGTGGGACCGAGTCTTTTCTTTGAGTGGTTTGACTGCGGCTTGACTTTAATGCAAGCCACATTTCTGATGTCAGAGGAGAAAATTGCCTTAAATACAGGGTAAGTAGACAGTAAATGGTTTGTAATGTGTGACAGAGGAACAGGATCTGTCAGAGCTGACACTGAGAGACCTCCAATTTCCCTCGCCCACCGTGAGATGGAAGTAATATTTGAAAAAAGGTTTAAGATAAAAGCTCCAGGTGAGAGATTTTCCTCATGCCAGTGTGTGTTTTCGTGGCGTCAGCGCTGAGCACAAAATCCCTTTGTTACCGTGTGGAACTGATGCATGTCAAACATCATGAAATATCTGAGGTACGTGAGCCATCAGCACCGTGTTCCTCCGTGTTATCTCCGTCCTCCCTGAGGTGTGTATGGCTGTCTGCCGCCGGAGCGACGCTCAGCCCTGAACGCATCTTGTGCTTCCGTCTCCCAGCGCATTTAAACGTGACAGTATCCCAGGTAACGTTAATCTTATCGGGGCCACCGCCTGGCGGGGGTGACCGAGACTTTGATCCAAGCAAATCTCTGAACCTCATCAAAACAGCATTCGTCAGATGTTGTTGTCTATTTCTTAGTTGTGAAGCTGAATTGAACATAGAAATGCATAATTTCCCAGCAATGCAGGAACATTCGGGCGCGCTTTGAGACAGGACCTGATATTTTATTCTTTCTGTTTTGAAGCACTCACCGTCGACACATGAAGGTCTGTTTCTGGTGGTTCCAGCCACTTTCCCTGGCAGACAGGAACACTTGACTGTCTGTGACCTCTCCTCAATACGGTTCTTATTGCAGCATCTGTGAGCAGCAATGACTTCACAGGTGCCCCCCTCTGATAAGGAAGACAAAGAGAGAATCAGACCAGCATCTCCAGGTGATCACAGCGAGCCCCGTCTGGGGTTCACGGAGGAACAGACTCCTGTCATTCATGCGCTGAAGCGTTTGTCCTTCACAAAACGTTGAAACATCAGAAATAGAAATCTCTATTTTTGATGGATAATCCAATCACACATAAGGACTGTGCTCTTTATGCTTCTATTTCATTCAAATAAAAATTCTTTACAGAAACCTTTTCACTGATTTC
>NC_090777.1:217500-222500 GCF_040054535.1 Antennarius striatus | reverse complement strand
GCCAGTGCACTTCGTAGTTCCTCTCAAGGAACTACGTACCTTACTATACCTAACCCTAACCCTAACCCTACCCTAACCCTACCCTAACCCTAACCCTAACCCCTAACCCTAACCCTAACCCTAACCCTAAACCCTAACCCTAACCCTAACCCTACCCTAACCCTACCCTAACCCTAACCCTAACCCTGCCCTAACCCTAACCCTAACCCTAACCCTAACCCTCTAACCCTAACCCTAACCCTAACCCTAACCCCTAACCCCTAACCCTAACCCTAACCCTAACCCCTAACCCTAACCCTAACCCTAACCCTAACCCCCAACCCTAACCCTAACCCTAACCCTAACCCTAACCCCCTAACCCTAACCCCCTAACCCTAACCCTAACCCTAACCCTAACCCCCTAACCCTAACCCTAACCCTAACCCTAACCCTTTTGACTTCCATGTATAGTCCATTTTCACCTTATTTAGTTGTGTTGCATCTACTTTGTTGATTGCAATTTGAGCCTGCAGAAATATAAAGAATAAAATCTCTTACATTTGATGTTTTGCTTGCAATTTTATCATGTATTGAGGTACTAATAAGTGTTTTGGGGATAACCTTTTCTTGTTTTTATAATGTTTCCCCTTTTATTTCTGAAATTATTTAACTAACAATATTTGTCTATTTTATTCTATTTATATTTCTGTTTAAGGCACCTTCCCCTCATTCCCCCCCCAAAAATAAATGAATTTAAGACATTTATTAAGGCATTTTTCAAGACCTTTCTATTTATGCCTTATTTATTATATTTATAGAAAATATGGACTATTTTTTCCTTACTTCATATTCATTGCCTCTGTAAATAAGTGTAATAATAATAAACAATAAATTAATTATAAATTATGAGTATAGTTAATTTTTATTTATTTATTTATTAACTATTTATTTATTTATTTATTGTATGAATACAGTCAATTTCAAAAATCAATCGCCCCTCTGGTCCAGAACAATCAACAAGTTAAATATGAATCTGACCTTCACCGAGTGAATCTCTTATTTTATGAAAAGAAACTTCTCTCTTTAAAATTATTACTTTGGTTTTTACCTGCATGCTTCTTCTTACTTACTTATTGTATATATTTTAACTAATGACTCTTTACTAAAGCACTTATCATTATTGCTCAGATCATATTTTAATTGTTCTTTACACAGAAGGGACCCTAAATTTATCATAGCACTAATTTGTTGTTTATTATTGTTATTTTAGTTATATATTTATTTAAATGTTTATTTGTATGTAAACAAACATATGAATACCTTTTTTTCTTTCCAGCTGTTTCTTTCCCTAGCCTCAAACACCCATCCCCCCTCTTTCCCTAAACCCTAACCCCTGATTTCTCTAACCCTAAACCCCCAACCCCCCCCCCCCTTCCCCAATTCCAAAACTTTTCCTTGTCTTTCCCTTCACCCCAGTCCCTCTGAATGGGTTTAGAGATTTTCCCGGTGCCAGTGTACCCCCAGGATGGTGCAGAGGTAATATCGGTGGCTTTCAGCCTGAGCTCAAGGGTTCAAACCCAAGCTGGACCACATGTCTTTTAGACATTCCTTTAATCCGAGGTTTCCATTATAACTGCATCTCCCCGCAATCACCACCAAGAAGTAATAGCTAAATGCTTTAAACACGGGCTTCGCAGCCAGGGGAACAGGGTTCGGGTCCCGCTCTCTATATTCCCCATCCTC
Organism: Antennarius striatus; assembly: GCF_040054535.1. Taxonomy (NCBI): domain Eukaryota; kingdom Metazoa; phylum Chordata; class Actinopteri; order Lophiiformes; family Antennariidae; genus Antennarius; species Antennarius striatus. Next base: position 220,778 of record NC_090777.1, on the reverse strand, counting down.
CCCAAACATCTGTAGAGTGTTTATATTGTGGACAGTATTAACTATTATTCTAAACCAAAAAAAAAAAATAAAATAAAATTTTTCAGCTTTTTCCTGCTCCGCTTTCTTCTTATGGGAGTGCTTTTTAAATTTTTAAACATCCATTTTACCTCACTTCCCCCAGTTTTTCCTCATTCCCCTAACTTCTCCTTCCCCTTCCCCTAATTCTAATTGATTCTAATTGATTTTATTCATCTTTAAACTCCTAAATTTATGGCATTTTAAGGTGACCCCACTCCCGGGCCCCATGCGCCAGTGCACTTCGTAGTTCCTCTCAAGGAACTACGTACCTTACTATACCTAACCCTAACCCTAACCCTAACCCTAACCCTACCCTAACCCTACCCTAACCCTAACCCTAACCCCTAACCCTAACCCTAACCCTAACCCTAACCCTAAACCCTAACCCTAACCCTACCCTAACCCTAACCCTAACCCTAACCCTAACCCTAACCCTACCCTAACCCTACCCTAACCCTAACCCTAACCCTCTAACCCTAACCCTAACCCTAACCCTAACCCCTAACCCTAACCCTAACCCTAACCCTAACCCTAACCCCTAACCCCTAACCCTAACCCTAACCCTAACCCCTAACCCTAACCCTAACCCTAACCCCCAACCCTAACCCTAACCCTAACCCTAACCCCCTAACCCTAACCCCCTAACCCTAACCCTAACCCCCTAACCCTAACCCCCTAACCCTAACCCTAACCCCCTAACCCTAACCCTAACCCTAACCCCCTAACCCTAACCCTAACCCTAACCCTAACCCTAACCCTTTTGACTTCCATGTATAGTCCATTTTCACCTTATTTAGTTGTGTTGCATCTACTTTGTTGATTGCAATTTGAGCCTGCAGAAATATAAAGAATAAAATCTCTTACATTTGATGTTTTGCTTGCAATTTTATCATGTATTGAGGTACTAATAAGTGTTTTGGGGATAACCTTTTCTTGTTTTTATGTTTCCCCTTTTATTTCTGAAATTATTTAACTAACAATATTTGTCTATTTTATTCTATTTATATTTCTGTTTAAGGCACCTTCCCCTCATTCCCCCCCCAAAAATAAATGAATTTAAGACATTTATTAAGGCATTTTTCAAGACCTTTCTATTTATGCCTTATTTATTATATTTATAGAAAATATGGACTATTTTTTCCTTACTTCATATTCATTGCCTCTGTAAATAAGTGTAATAATAATAAACAATAAATTAATTATAAATTATGAGTATAGTTAATTTTTATTTATTTATTTATAAACTATTTATTTATTTATTTATTGTATGAATACAGTCAATTTCAAAAATCAATCGCCCCTCTGGTCCAGAACAATCAACAAGTTAAATATGAATCTGACCTTCACCGAGTGAATCTCTTATTTTATGAAAAGAAACTTCTCTCTTTAAAATTATTACTTTGGTTTTTACCTGCATGCTTCTTCTTACTTACTTATTGTATATATTTTAACTAATGACTCTTTACTAAAGCACTTATCATTATTGCTCAGATCATATTTTAATTGTTCTTTACCCAGAAGGGACCCTAAATTTATCATAGCACTAATTTGTTGTTTATTATTGTTATTTTAGTTATATATTTATTTAAATGTTTATTTGTATGTAAACAAACATATGAATACCTTTTTTTCTTTCCAGCTGTTTCTTTCCCTAGCCTCAAACACCCATCCCCCCTCTTTCCCTAAACCCTAACCCCTGATTTCTCTAACCCTAAACCCCCACCCCCCCCCCCCCCCTTCCCCAATTCCAAAACTTTTCCTTGTCTTTCCCTTCACCCCAGTCCCTCTGAATGGGTTTAGAGATTTTCCCAGTGCCAGTGTACCCCCAGGATGGTGCAGAGGTAATATCGGTGGCTTTCAGCCTGAGCTCAAGGGTTCAAACCCAAGCTGGACCACATGTCTTTTAGACATTCCTTTAATCCGAGGTTTCCATTATAACTGCATCTCACCGCAATCACCACCAAGAAGTAATAGCTAAATGCTTTAAACACGGGCTTCGCAGCCAGGGGAACAGGGTTCGGGTCCCGCTCTCTATATTCCCCATCCTCCCCAAACATCTGTAGAGTGTTTATATTGTGGACAGTATTAACTATTATTCTAATCCAAAACCAAAAAAAAAAAAAAAAATTTTTCAGCTTTTTCCTGCTCCGCTTTCTTCTTATGGGAGTGCTTTTTAAATTTTTAAACATCCATTTTACCTCACTTCCCCCAGTTTTTCCTCATTCCCCTAACTTCTCCTTCCCCTTCCCCTAATTCTAATTGATTCTAATTGATTTTATTCATCTTTAAACTCCTACATTTATGGCATTTTAAGGTGACCCCACTCCCGGGCCCCATGCGCCAGTGCACTTCGTAGTTCCTCTCAAGGAACTACGTACCTTACTATACCTAACCCTAACCCTAACCCTAAACCCTAACCCTAACCCTAACCCTACCCTAACCCTAACCCTAACCCTAACCCTACCCTAACCCTAACCCTAACCCTAACCCTAACCCTCTAACCCTAACCCTAACCCTAACCCTAACCCCTAACCCTAACCCTAACCCTAACCCTAACCCTAACCCTAACCCCCAACCTTAGCCCCTAACCCTAACCCTAACCCCCTAACCCTAACCCCCTAACCCTAACCCTAACCCTAACCCCCTAACCCTAACCCTAACCCTAACCCTTTTGACTTCCATGTATAGTCCATTTTCACCTTATTTAGTTGTGTTGCATCTACTTTGTTGATTGCAATTTGAGCCTGCAGAAATATAAAGAATAAAATCTCTTACATTTGATGTTTTGCTTGCAATTTTATCATGTATTGAGGTACTAATAAGTGTTTTGGGGATAACCTTTTCTTGTTTTTATAATGTTTCCCCTTTTATTTCTGAAATTATTTAACTAACAATATTTGTCTATTTTATTCTATTTATATTTCTGTTTAAGGCACCTTCCCCTCATTCCCCCCCCCAAAATAAATGAATTTAAGACATTTATTAAGGCATTTTTCAAGACCTTTCTATTTATGCCTTATTTATTATATTTATAGAAAATATGGACTATTTTTTCCTTACTTCATATTCATTGCCTCTGTAAATAAGTGTAATAATAATAAACAATAAATTAATTATAAATTATGAGTAGAGTTAATTTTTATTTATTTATTTATTAACTATTTATTTATTTATTTATTGTATGAATACAGTCAATTTCAAAAATCAATCGCCCCTCT
>NC_090777.1:187500-202500 GCF_040054535.1 Antennarius striatus | reverse complement strand
ACCCTAACCCTAACCCTAACCCCCTAACCCTAACCCTAACCCTAACCCTAACCCTTTTGACTTCCATGTATAGTCCATTTTCACCTTATTTAGTTGTGTTGCATCTACTTTGTTGATTGCAATTTGAGCCTGCAGAAATATAAAGAATAAAATCTCTTACATTTGATGTTTTGCTTGCAATTTTATCATGTATTGAGGTACTAATAAGTGTTTTGGGGATAACCTTTTCTTGTTTTTATAATGTTTCCCCTTTTATTTCTGAAATTATTTAACTAACAATATTTGTCTATTTTATTCTATTTATATTTCTGTTTAAGGCACCTTCCCCTCATTCCCCCCCCAAAAATAAATGAATTTAAGACATTTATTAAGGCATTTTTCAAGACCTTTCTATTTATGCCTTATTTATTATATTTATAGAAAATATGGACTATTTTTTCCTTACTTCATATTCATTGCCTCTGTAAATAAGTGTAATAATAATAAACAATAAATTAATTATAAATTATGAGTATAGTTAATTTTTATTTATTTATTTATTAACTATTTATTTATTTATTTATTGTATGAATACAGTCAATTTCAAAAATCAATCGCCCCTCTGGTCCAGAACAATCAACAAGTTAAATATGAATCTGACCTTCACCGAGTGAATCTCTTATTTTATGAAAAGAAACTTCTCTCTTTAAAATTATTACTTTGGTTTTTACCTGCATGCTTCTTCTTACTTACTTATTGTATATATTTTAACTAATGACTCTTTACTAAAGCACTTATCATTATTGCTCAGATCATATTTTAATTGTTCTTTACCCAGAAGGGACCCTAAATTTATCATAGCACTAATTTGTTGTTTATTATTGTTATTTTAGTTATATATTTATTTAAATGTTTATTTGTATGTAAACAAACATATGAATACCTTTTTTTCTTTCCAGCTGTTTCTTTCCCTAGCCTCAAACACCCATCCCCCCTCTTTCCCTAAACCCTAACCCCTGATTTCTCTAACCCTAAACCCCCAACCCCCCCCCCCCCCCTTCCCCCATTCCAAAACTTTTCCTTGTCTTTCCCTTCACCCCAGTCCCTCTGAATGGGTTTAGAGATTTTCCCAGTGCCAGTGTACCCCCAGGATGGTGCAGAGGTAATATCGGTGGCTTTCAGCCTGAGCTCAAGGGTTCAAACCCAAGCTGGACCACATGTCTTTTAGACATTCCTTTAATCCGAGGTTTCCATTATAACTGCATCTCCCCGCAATCACCACCAAGAAGTAATAGCTAAATGCTTTAAACACGGGCTTCGCAGCCAGGGGAACAGGGTTCGGGTCCCGCTCTCTATATTCCCCATCCTCCCCAAACATCTGTAGAGTGTTTATATTGTGGACAGTATTAACTATTATTCTAATCCAAAACCAAAAAAAAAAAAAAAAAATTTTCAGCTTTTTCCTGCTCCGCTTTCTTCTTATGGGAGTGCTTTTTAAATTTTTAAACATCCATTTTACCTCACTTCCCCCAGTTTTTCCTCATTCCCCTAACTTCTCCTTCCCCTTCCCCTAATTCTAATTGATTCTAATTGATTTTATTCATCTTTAAACTCCTACATTTATGGCATTTTAAGGTGACCCCACTCCCGGGCCCCATGCGCCAGTGCACTTCGTAGTTCCTCTCAAGGAACTACGTACCTTACTATACCTAACCCTAACCCTAACCCTAAACCCTAACCCTAACCCTAACCCTAACCCTAACCCTACCCTAACCCTAACCCTAACCCTACCCTAACCCTAACCCTAACCCTAACCCTAACCCTAACCCTCTAACCCTAACCCTAACCCTAACCCTAACCCCTAACCCTAACCCTAACCCTAACCCTAACCCTAACCCCCAACCTTAGCCCTAACCCTAACCCTAACCCCCTAACCCTAACCCCCTAACCCTAACCCTAACCCTAACCCTAACCCCCTAACCCTAACCCTAACCCTAACCCTTTTGACTTCCATGTATAGTCCATTTTCACCTTATTTAGTTGTGTTGCATCTACTTTGTTGATTGCAATTTGAGCCTGCAGAAATATAAAGAATAAAATCTCTTACATTTGATGTTTTGCTTGCAATTTTATCATGTATTGAGGTACTAATAAGTGTTTTGGGGATAACCTTTTCTTGTTTTTATAATGTTTCCCCTTTTATTTCTGAAATTATTTAACTAACAATATTTGTCTATTTTATTCTATTTATATTTCTGTTTAAGGCACCTTCCCCTCATTCCCCCCCAAAAATAAATGAATTTAAGACATTTATTAAGGCATTTTTCAAGACCTTTCTATTTATGCCTTATTTATTATATTTATAGAAAATACAGAGGGTTGCGTCAGGAAGGGCATCCGGCGTAAAACTTTTGCCAAATCAAAGATGCGAATCAAACCTATGACTTCCATACCGGATCGGTCGAGGCCCGGGTTAACAACGACCGCCATCGGCGCTGTTGACCTACAGGGCGCCGGTGGAAATTGGATTACTGTTGGTCGAAGAAGGAGAGGAGGAAAGTGCGTTCGCTCGAAGAAAGAGAAGAGGAACACCAAGAGTATAGGACTAAGAGTAGGGACGTTGAATGTTGGAACTATGACAGGAAAAGGTAGAGAGTTGGTTGACATGATGCAGAGGAGGAAGGTAGACATACTGTGTGTCCAGGAGACCAGGTGGAAAGGTAGCAAGGCTAGAAGTTTAGGAGCAGGGTTCAAGTTGTTCTATCATGGTATAGATGGGAAGAGAAATGGAGTAGGAGTTATCTTGAAGGAGGAGTTTGTTAGGAATGTCCTGGAGGTAAAAAGAGTGTCGGATAGAGTGATGAGTCTGAAGCTAGAAATAGAAGGTGTGATGTTCAATGTTGTTAGTGGGTATGCTCCACAGGTAGGATGTGAGCTGGAGGAGAAGGAGAAATTCTGGTCGGACTTTGATGAAGTGATGCAGAGCTTGCCTAGAAGTGAGAGAGTTGTCATTGGAGCAGACTTCAATGGACATGTTGGTGCAGGAAACAGAGGGGATGAGGATGTGATGGGCAGGTTTGGTATCCAGGAGAGGAACGCAGAAGGACAGATGGTAGTTGACTTTGCAAAAAGGATGGAAATGGCTGTTGTGAATACTTTCTTCCAGAAGAGGCAGGAACATAGAGTGACCTATAAGAGTGGAGGTAGGAGCACACAGGTAGACTACATCTTGTGTAGACGGTGTAACCTGAAGGAGATCAGTGACTGTAAAGTAGTGGTAGGTGAGAGTGTAGCCAAACAGCATAGGATGGTGGTGTGTAGGATGACTCTGGTGGTGAGGAAGATCAAGAGGGCAAAGGCAGAGCAGAAGATGAAATGGTGGAAGCTGAAAAAGGAAGAGTGTTGCATGACTTTTAGGAGGGAGTTAAGACAGGCTCTGGGTGGTCAGGAGGTGCTTCCAGATGACTGGACAACTACAGCTAATGTGATCAGGGAGACAGGTAGGAGAGTACTTGGTGTGTCATCTGGAAGGAAAGTAGATAAGGAGACTTGGTGGTGGAATGTGGAGGTACAGGAGTGCATACAGAGAAAGAGGTTAGCTAAGAAGAAGTGGGACACTGAGAGGACCGAGGAGAGTAGACAGGAGTACCGGGAGATGCAGCGTAAGGTGAAGGTAGAGGTAGCAAAGGCCAAACAAGAAGCTTATGATGACTTGTATGCTAGGTTGGACAGTAAGGAGGGAGAGACTGATCTATACCGGTTGGCAAGACAGAGAGACAGAGATGGGAAGGACGTGCAGCAGGTTAGGGTGATTAAGGATAGGGATGGAAGTCTATTGACAGGTGCCAGTAGTGTGATGGGAAGATGGAAAGAGTACTTTGAAGAGTTGATGAACGTGGAAAATGAGAGAGAACAAAGACTAGAAGAGGTGACTGTTGTGGACCAGGATGTAGCAAAGATTAGTCAGGATGAAGTGAGGAGGGCATTGAAGAGGATGAAGAGTGGAAAGGCAGTTGGTCCTGATGATATACCTGTAGAGGTATGGAAGTGTCTAGGAGAGGTGGCAGTAGAGTTTCTGACTGGGTTGTTCAACAGGATCTTAGATAGTGAGAAGATGCCTGAGGAATGGAGGAGTAGTGTGCTGGTGCCCATTTTTAAGAACAAGGGAGATGTGCAGAGTTGTGGCAACTACAGAGGAATAAAGCTGATGAGCCATACAATGAAGTTATGGGAGAGAGTAGTGGAAGCTAGACTAAGGGCAGAAGTGAACATTTGTGAGCAGCAGTATGGTTTTATGCCAAAAAAGAGTACCACAGATGCAGTATTTGCTCTGAGGATGTTGATAGAGAAGTACAGAGAAGGCCAGAGGGAGCTGCATTGTGTTTTTGTAGATCTAGAGAAAGCTTATGACAGGGTGCCCAGAGAGGAACTGTGGTATTGTATGAGGAAGTCTGGAGTGGCAGAGAAGTATGTTAGAGCAGTGCAGGACATGTATGAGGACTGTAGGACAGTGGTGAGGTGTGCTGTAGGTGTGACAGAGGAGTTCAAGGTGGAGGTGGGACTGCATCAGGGATCAGCTCTGAGCCCCTTCTTGTTCGCTATGGTGATGGACAGGCTGACAGACGAGGTTAGACAGGAATCTCCATGGACTATGATGTTTGCAGATGACATTGTGATCTGCGGTGAGAGCAGGGAACAGGTGGAGGAGAAGCTAGAGAGGTGGAGGTTTGTCCTGGAAAGGAGAGGAATGAAGGTTAGCCACAGTAAGACAGAGTACATGTGTGTGAATGAGAGGGACCCAAGTGGAAGAGTGAGGTTACAGGGAGAAGAGATCAAGAAGGTGGAGGATTTTAAGTACTTAGGGTCAACAGTCCAGAGCAATGGAGAGTGCGGAAAAGAGGTGAAGAAGCGTGTACAGGCAGGATGGTACGGGTGGAGGAAAGTGTCAGGTGTGATGTGTGATAGAAGAGTATCAGCTAAAATGAAAGGAAAGGTGTACAAAACTGTGGTGAGACCAGCGATGTTGTTTGGTCTAGAGACAGTGTCACTGAAGAAAAGACAGGAGAAAGAGCTGGAGGTAGCAGAGATGAAGATGCTGAGGTTCTCTCTGGGAGTGACCAGGAAGGATAGGATCAGGAATGAGTACATCAGAGGGACAGCACATGTTAGAGGTTTTGGAGATAAAGTCAGAGAGGCCAGACTGAGATGGTTTGGACATGTCCAGAGGAGAGATAGTGAATATATTGGTAGAAGGATGCTGAGTTTTGAACCGCCAGGCAGGAGACCTAGAGGAAGACCAAAGAGGAGGTTTATGGATGTAATGAGGGAAGACATGAAGATAGTTGGTGTGAGTGAAGAGGATTCAAAGGACAGGGCTAGATGGAGGAAATTGATTCGCTGTGGCGACCCCTGAAGGGAAAAGCCGAAAGGAAAAGAAGAAGATAGAAAATATGGACTATTTTTTCCTTACTTCATATTCATTGCCTCTGTAAATAAGTGTAATAATAATAAACAATAAATTAATTATAAATTATGAGTATAGTTAATTTTTATTTATTTATTTATTAACTATTTATTTATTTATTTATTGTATGAATACAGTCAATTTCAAAAATCAATCGCCCCTCTGGTCCAGAACAATCAACAAGTTAAATATGAATCTGACCTTCACCGAGTGAATCTCTTATTTTATGAAAAGAAACTTCTCTCTTTAAAATTATTACTTTGGTTTTTACCTGCATGCTTCTTCTTACTTACTTATTGTATATATTTTAACTAATGACTCTTTACTAAAGCACTTATCATTATTGCTCAGATCATATTTTAATTGTTCTTTACCCAGAAGGGACCCTAAATTTATCATAGCACTAATTTGTTGTTTATTATTGTTATTTTAGTTATATATTTATTTAAATGTTTATTTGTATGTAAACAAACATATGAATACCTTTTTTTCTTTCCAGCTGTTTCTTTCCCTAGCCTCAAACACCCATCCCCCCTCTTTCCCTAAACCCTAACCCCTGATTTCTCTAACCCTAAACCCCCAACCCCCCCCCCCCTTCCCCAATTCCAAAACTTTTCCTTGTCTTTCCCTTCACCCCAGTCCCTCTGAATGGGTTTAGAGATTTTCCCGGTGCCAGTGTACCCCAGGATGGTGCAGAGGTAATATCGGTGGCTTTCAGCCTGAGCTCAAGGGTTCAAACCCAAGCTGGACCACATGTCTTTTAGACATTCCTTTAATCCGAGGTTTCCATTATAACTGCATCTCCCCGCAATCACCACCAAGAAGTAATAGCTAAATGCTTTAAACACGGGCTTCGCAGCCAGGGGAACAGGGTTCGGGTCCCGCTCTCTATATTCCCCATCCTCCCCAAACATCTGTAGAGTGTTTATATTGTGGACAGTATTAACTATTATTCTAAACCAAAAAAAAAAAAATAAATAAAATTTTTCAGCTTTTTCCTGCTCCGCTTTCTTCTTATGGGAGTGCTTTTTAAATTTTTAAACATCCATTTTACCTCACTTCCCCCAGTTTTTCCTCATTCCCCTAACTTCTCCTTCCCCTTCCCCTAATTCTAATTGATTCTAATTGATTTTATTCATCTTTAAACTCCTAAATTTATGGCATTTTAAGGTGACCCCACTCCCGGGCCCCATGCGCCAGTGCACTTCGTAGTTCCTCTCAAGGAACTACGTACCTTACTATACCTAACCCTAACCCTAACCCTAACCCTACCCTAACCCTACCCTAACCCTAACCCTAACCCCTAACCCTAACCCTAACCCTAACCCTAACCCTAAACCCTAACCCTAACCCTACCCTAACCCTAACCCTAACCCTACCCTAACCCTACCCTAACCCTAACCCTAACCCTCTAACCCTAACCCTAACCCTAACCCCTAACCCTAACCCTAACCCTAACCCCTAACCCTAACCCTAACCCTAACCCCTAACCCTAACCCTAACCCCCAACCCTAACCCTAACCCTAACCCTAACCCCCTAACCCTAACCCCCTAACCCTAACCCTAACCCTAACCCCCTAACCCTAACCCCCTAACCCTAACCCCCTAACCCTAACCCTAACCCCCTAACCCTAACCTTAACCCTAACCCCCTAACCCTAACCCTAACCCTAACCCTAACCCTTTTGACTTCCATGTATAGTCCATTTTCACCTTATTTAGTTGTGTTGCATCTACTTTGTTGATTGCAATTTGAGCCTGCAGAAATATAAAGAATAAAATCTCTTACATTTGATGTTTTGCTTGCAATTTTATCATGTATTGAGGTACTAATAAGTGTTTTGGGGATAACCTTTTCTTGTTTTTATAATGTTTCCCCTTTTATTTCTGAAATTATTTAACTAACAATATTTGTCTATTTTATTCTATTTATATTTCTGTTTAAGGCACCTTCCCCTCATTCCCCCCCCCAAAATAAATGAATTTAAGACATTTATTAAGGCATTTTTCAAGACCTTTCTATTTATGCCTTATTTATTATATTTATAGAAAATATGGACTATTTTTTCCTTACTTCATATTCATTGCCTCTGTAAATAAGTGTAATAATAATAAACAATAAATTAATTATAAATTATGAGTATAGTTAATTTTTATTTATTTATTTATTAACTATTTATTTATTTATTTATTTATTGTATGAATACAGTCAATTTCAAAAATCAATCGCCCCTCTGGTCCAGAACAATCAACAAGTTAAATATGAATCTGACCTTCACCGAGTGAATCTCTTATTTTATGAAAAGAAACTTCTCTCTTTAAAATTATTACTTTGGTTTTTACCTGCATGCTTCTTCTTACTTACTTATTGTATATATTTTAACTAATGACTCTTTACTAAAGCACTTATCATTATTGCTCAGATCATATTTTAATTGTTCTTTACCCAGAAGGGACCCTAAATTTATCATAGCACTAATTTGTTGTTTATTATTGTTATTTTAGTTATATATTTATTTAAATGTTTATTTGTATGTAAACAAACATATGAATACCTTTTTTTCTTTCCAGCTGTTTCTTTCCCTAGCCTCAAACACCCATCCCCCCTCTTTCCCTAAACCCTAACCCCTGATTTCTCTAACCCTAAACCCCCACCCCCCCCCCCTTCCCCAATTCCAAAACTTTTCCTTGTCTTTCCCTTCACCCCAGTCCCTCTGAATGGGTTTAGAGATTTTCCCAGTGCCAGTGTACCCCCAGGATGGTGCAGAGGTAATATCGGTGGCTTTCAGCCTGAGCTCAAGGGTTCAAACCCAAGCTGGACCACATGTCTTTTAGACATTCCTTTAATCCGAGGTTTCCATTATAACTGCATCTCACCGCAATCTCCACCAAGAAGTAATAGCTAAATGCTTTAAACACGGGCTTCGCAGCCAGGGGAACAGGGTTCGGGTCCCGCTCTCTATATTCCCCATCCTCCCCAAACATCTGTAGAGTGTTTATATTGTGGACAGTATTAACTATTATTCTAAACCAAAAAAAAAAAAAAAATTTTTCAGCTTTTTCCTGCTCCGCTTTCTTCTTATGGGAGTGCTTTTTAAATTTTTAAACATCCATTTTACCTCACTTCCCCCAGTTTTTCCTCATTCCCCTAACTTCTCCTTCCCCTTCCCCTAATTCTAATTGATTCTAATTGATTTTATTCATCTTTAAACTCCTAAATTTATGGCATTTTAAGGTGACCCCACTCCCGGGCCCCATGCGCCAGTGCACTTCGTAGTTCCTCTCAAGGAACTACGTACCTTACTATACCTAACCCTAACCCTAACCCTAACCCTACCCTAACCCTACCCTAACCCTAACCCTAACCCCTAACCCTAACCCTAACCCTAACCCTAACCCTAAACCCTAACCCTAACCCTACCCTAACCCTAACCCTAACCCTAACCCTAACCCTACCCTAACCCTACCCTAACCCTAACCCTAACCCTCTAACCCTAACCCTAACCCTAACCCTAACCCCTAACCCTAACCCTAACCCTAACCCCTAACCCTAACCCTAACCCTAACCCCTAACCCTAACCCTAACCCTAACCCCCAACCCTAACCCTAACCCTAACCCTATCCCCCTAACCCTAACCCCCTAACCCTAACCCTAACCCTAACCCCCTAACCCTAACCCCCTAACCCTAACCCCCTAACCCTAACCCTAACCCCCTAACCCTAACCCTAACCCTAACCCCCTAACCCTAACCCTAACCCTAACCCTAACCCTTTTGACTTCCATGTATAGTCCATTTTCACCTTATTTAGTTGTGTTGCATCTACTTTGTTGATTGCAATTTGAGCCTGCAGAAATATAAAGAATAAAATCTCTTACATTTGATGTTTTGCTTGCAATTTTATCATGTATTGAGGTACTAATAAGTGTTTTGGGGATAACCTTTTCTTGTTTTTATAATGTTTCCCCTTTTATTTCTGAAATTATTTAACTAACAATATTTGTCTATTTTATTCTATTTATATTTCTGTTTAAGGCACCTTCCCCTCATTCCCCCCCCAAAAATAAATGAATTTAAGACATTTATTAAGGCATTTTTCAAGACCTTTCTATTTATGCCTTATTTATTATATTTATAGAAAATATGGACTATTTTTTCCTTACTTCATATTCATTGCCTCTGTAAATAAGTGTAATAATAATAAACAATAAATTAATTATAAATTATGAGTATAGTTAATTTTTATTTATTTATTTATTAACTATTTATTTATTTATTTATTGTATGAATACAGTCAATTTCAAAAATCAATCGCCCCTCTGGTCCAGAACAATCAACAAGTTAAATATGAATCTGACCTTCACCGAGTGAATCTCTTATTTTATGAAAAGAAACTTCTCTCTTTAAAATTATTACTTTGGTTTTTACCTGCATGCTTCTTCTTACTTACTTATTGTATATATTTTAACTAATGACTCTTTACTAAAGCACTTATCATTATTGCTCAGATCATATTTTAATTGTTCTTTACCCAGAAGGGACCCTAAATTTATCATAGCACTAATTTGTTGTTTATTATTGTTATTTTAGTTATATATTTATTTAAATGTTTATTTGTATGTAAACAAACATATGAATACCTTTTTTTCTTTCCAGCTGTTTCTTTCCCTAGCCTCAAACACCCATCCCCCCTCTTTCCCTAAACCCTAACCCCTGATTTCTCTAACCCTAAACCCCCAACCCCCCCCCCCCCCTTCCCCAATTCCAAAACTTTTCCTTGTCTTTCCCTTCACCCCAGTCCCTCTGAATGGGTTTAGAGATTTTCCCAGTGCCAGTGTACCCCCAGGATGGTGCAGAGGTAATATCGGTGGCTTTCAGCCTGAGCTCAAGGGTTCAAACCCAAGCTGGACCACATGTCTTTTAGACATTCCTTTAATCCGAGGTTTCCATTATAACTGCATCTCACCGCAATCACCACCAAGAAGTAATAGCTAAATGCTTTAAACACGGGCTTCGCAGCCAGGGGAACAGGGTTCGGGTCCCGCTCTCTATATTCCCCATCCTCCCCAAACATCTGTAGAGTGTTTATATTGTGGACAGTATTAACTATTATTCTAATCCAAAACCAAAAAAAAATAAAATAAAATAAAATAAAAAATTTTCAGCTTTTTCCTGCTCCGCTTTCTTCTTATGGGAGTGCTTTTTAAATTTTTAAACATCCATTTTAACTCACTTCCCCCAGTTTTTCCTCATTCCCCTAACTTCTCCTTCCCCTTCCCCTAATTCTAATTGATTCTAATTGATTTTATTCATCTTTAAACTCCTAAATGTATGGTTTTTTAAGGTGACCCCACTCCCGGGCCCCATGAGCCAGTGCACTTCGTAGTTCCTCTCAAGGAACTACGTACCTTACTATACCTAACCCTAACCCTAACCCTACCCTAACCCTACCCTAACCCTAACCCTAACCCTAACCCCTAACCCTAACCCTAACCCTAACCCTAACCCTACCCTAACCCTACCCTAACCCTAACCCTAACCCTAACCCTAACCCTACCCTAACCCTAACCCTAACCCCTAACCCTAACCCTAACCCCTAACCCTAACCCTAACCCTAACCCCTAACCCCTAACCCTAACCCTAACCCCTAACCCTAACCCTAACCCTAACCCCCAACCCAAACCCTAACCCTAACCCTAACCCTAACCCCCTAACCCTAACCCCCTAACCCTAACCCTAACCCTAACCCCCTAACCCTAACCCTAACCCTAACCCTAACCCTAACCCTAACCCTTTTGACTTCCATGTATAGTCCATTTTCACCTTATTTAGTTGTGTTGCATCTACTTTGTTGATTGCAATTTGAGCCTGCAGAAATATAAAGAATAAAATCTCTTACATTTGATGTTTTGCTTGCAATTTTATCATGTATTGAGGTACTAATAAGTGTTTTGGGGATAACCTTTTCTTGTTTTTATAATGTTTCCCCTTTTATTTCTGAAATTATTTAACTAACAATATTTGTCTATTTTATTCTATTTATATTTCTGTTTAAGGCACCTTCCCCTCATTCCCCCCCAAAAATAAATGAATTTAAGACATTTATTAAGGCATTTTTCAAGACCTTTCTATTTATGCCTTATTTATTATATTTATAGAAAATATGGACTATTTTTTCCTTACTTCATATTCATTGCCTCTGTAAATAAGTGTAATAATAATAAACAATAAATTAATTATAAATTATGAGTATAGTTAATTTTTATTTATTTATTTATTAACTATTTATTTATTTATTTATTGTATGAATACAGTCAATTTCAAAAATCAATCGCCCCTCTGGTCCAGAACAATCAACAAGTTAAATATGAATCTGACCTTCACCGAGTGAATCTCTTATTTTATGAAAAGAAACTTCTCTCTTTAAAATTATTACTTTGGTTTTTACCTGCATGCTTCTTCTTACTTACTTATTGTATATATTTTAACTAATGACTCTTTACTAAAGCACTTATCATTATTGCTCAGATCATATTTTAATTGTTCTTTACCCAGAAGGGACCCTAAATTTATCATAGCACTAATTTGTTGTTTATTATTGTTATTTTAGTTATATATTTATTTAAATGTTTATTTGTATGTAAACAAACATATGAATACCTTTTTTTCTTTCCAGCTGTTTCTTTCCCTAGCCTCAAACACCCATCCCCCCTCTTTCCCTAAACCCTAACCCCTGATTTCTCTAACCCTAAACCCCCAACCCCCCCCCCCCCCCTTCCCCAATTCCAAAACTTTTCCTTGTCTTTCCCTTCACCCCAGTCCCTCTGAATGGGTTTAGAGATTTTCCCAGTGCCAGTGTACCCCCAGGATGGTGCAGAGGTAATATCGGTGGCTTTCAGCCTGAGCTCAAGGGTTCAAACCCAAGCTGGACCACATGTCTTTTAGACATTCCTTTAATCCGAGGTTTCCATTATAACTGCATCTCACCGCAATCACCAGCAAGAAGTAATAGCTAAATGCTTTAAACACGGGCTTCGCAGCCAGGGGAACAGGGTTCGGGTCCCGCTCTCTATATTCCCCATCCTCCCCAAACATCTGTAGAGTGTTTATATTGTGGACAGTATTAACTATTATTCTAATCCAAAACCAAAAAAAAAAAAAAAAATTTTTCAGCTTTTTCCTGCTCCGCTTTCTTCTTATGGGAGTGCTTTTTAAATTTTTAAACATCCATTTTACCTCACTTCCCCCAGTTTTTCCTCATTCCCCTAACTTCTCCTTCCCCTTCCCCTAATTCTAATTGATTCTAATTGATTTTATTCATCTTTAAACTCCTACATTTATGGCATTTTAAGGTGACCCCACTCCCGGGCCCCATGCGCCAGTGCACTTCGTAGTTCCTCTCAAGGAACTACGTACCTTACTATACCTAACCCTAACCCTAACCCTAAACCCTAACCCTAACCCTAACCCTAACCCTACCCTAACCCTAACCCTAACCCTACCCTAACCCTAACCCTAACCCTAACCCTCTAACCCTAACCCTAACCCTAACCCTAACCCCTAACCCTAACCCTAACCCTAACCCTAACCCCCAACCTTAGCCCTAACCCTAACCCTAACCCCCTAACCCTAACCCCCTAACCCTAACCCTAACCCTAACCCTAACCCTAACCCCCTAACCCTAACCCTAACCCTAACCCTTTTGACTTCCATGTATAGTCCATTTTCACCTTATTTAGTTGTGTTGCATCTACTTTGTTGATTGCAATTTGAGCCTGCAGAAATATAAAGAATAAAATCTCTTACATTTGATGTTTTGCTTGCAATTTTATCATGTATTGAGGTACTAATAAGTGTTTTGGGGATAACCTTTTCTTGTTTTTATAATGTTTCCCCTTTTATTTCTGAAATTATTTAACTAACAATATTTGTCTATTTTATTCTATTTATATTTCTGTTTAAGGCACCTTCCCCTCATTCCCCCCCAAAAATAAATGAATTTAAGACATTTATTAAGGCATTTTTCAAGACCTTTCTATTTATGCCTTATTTATTATATTTATAGAAAATATGGACTATTTTTTCCTTACTTCATATTCATTGCCTCTGTAAATAAGTGTAATAATAATAAACAATAAATTAATTATAAATTATGAGTATAGTTAATTTTTATTTATTTATTTATTAACTATTTATTTATTTATTTATTGTATGAATACAGTCAATTTCAAAAATCAATCGCCCCTCTGGTCCAGAACAATCAACAAGTTAAATATGAATCTGACCTTCACCGAGTGAATCTCTTATTTTATGAAAAGAAACTTCTCTCTTTAAAATTATTACTTTGGTTTTTACCTG
Source organism: Antennarius striatus (assembly GCF_040054535.1). Taxonomy (NCBI): domain Eukaryota; kingdom Metazoa; phylum Chordata; class Actinopteri; order Lophiiformes; family Antennariidae; genus Antennarius; species Antennarius striatus. The sequence goes on along the minus strand of NC_090777.1, from coordinate 188,701 downwards.
CATGCTTCTTCTTACTTACTTATTGTATATATTTTAACTAATGACTCTTTACTAAAGCACTTATCATTATTGCTCAGATCATATTTTAATTGTTCTTTACCCAGAAGGGACCCTAAATTTATCATAGCACTAATTTGTTGTTTATTATTGTTATTTTAATTATATATTTATTTAAATGTTTATTTGTATGTAAACAAACATATGAATACCTTTTTTTCTTTCCAGCTGTTTCTTTCCCTAGCCTCAAACACCCATCCCCCCTCTTTCCCTAAACCCTAACCCCTGATTTCTCTAACCCTAAACCCCCAACCCCCCCCCCCCCCCTTCCCCAATTCCAAAACTTTTCCTTGTCTTTCCCTTCACCCCAGTCCCTCTGAATGGGTTTAGAGATTTTCCCAGTGCCAGTGTACCCCCAGGATGGTGCAGAGGTAATATCGGTGGCTTTCAGCCTGAGCTCAAGGGTTCAAACCCAAGCTGGACCACATGTCTTTTAGACATTCCTTTAATCCGAGGTTTCCATTATAACTGCATCTCACCGCAATCACCAGCAAGAAGTAATAGCTAAATGCTTTAAACACGGGCTTCGCAGCCAGGGGAACAGGGTTCGGGTCCCGCTCTCTATATTCCCCATCCTCCCCAAACATCTGTAGAGTGTTTATATTGTGGACAGTATTAACTATTATTCTAATCCAAAACCAAAAAAAAAATAAAATAAATTAAAATAAAAAATTTTCAGCTTTTTCCTGCTCCGCTTTCTGCTTATGGGAGTGCTTTTTAAATTTTTAAACATCCATTTTACCTCACTTCCCCCAGTTTTTCCTCATTCCCCTAACTTCTCCTTCCCCTTCCCCTAATTCTAATTGATTCTAATTGATTTTATTCATCTTTAAACTCCTAAATGTATGGTTTTTTAAGGTGACCCCACTCCCGGGCCCCATGAGCCAGTGCACTTCGTAGTTCCTCTCAAGGAACTACGTACCTTACTATACCTAACCCTAACCCTAACCCTACCCTAACCCTACCCTAACCCTAACCCTAACCCTAACCCCTAACCCTAACCCTAACCCTAACCCTACCCTAACCCTACCCTAACCCTAACCCTAACCCCCTAACCCTAACCCCCTAACCCTAACCCTAACCCTAACCCTAACCCCCTAACCCTAACCCTAACCCTTACCCTTTTGACTTCCATGTATAGTCC
>NC_090777.1:127500-132500 GCF_040054535.1 Antennarius striatus | reverse complement strand
ATTTATTTATTTATTAACTATTTATTTATTTATTTATTGTATGAATACAGTCAATTTCAAAAATCAATCGCCCCTCTGGTCCAGAACAATCAACAAGTTAAATATGAATCTGACCTTCACCGAGTGAATCTCTTATTTTATGAAAAGAAACTTCTCTCTTTAAAATTATTACTTTGGTTTTTACCTGCATGCTTCTTCTTACTTACTTATTGTATATATTTTAACTAATGACTCTTTACTAAAGCACTTATCATTATTGCTCAGATCATATTTTAATTGTTCTTTACCCAGAAGGGACCCTAAATTTATCATAGCACTAATTTGTTGTTTATTATTGTTATTTTAGTTATATATTTATTTAAATGTTTATTTGTATGTAAACAAACATATGAATACCTTTTTTTCTTTCCAGCTGTTTCTTTCCCTAGCCTCAAACACCCATCCCCCCTCTTTCCCTAAACCCTAACCCCTGATTTCTCTAACCCTAAACCCCCAACCCCCCCCCCCCCCCCTTCCCCCATTCCAAAACTTTTCCTTGTCTTTCCCTTCACCCCAGTCCCTCTGAATGGGTTTAGAGATTTTCCCAGTGCCAGTGTACCCCCAGGATGGTGCAGAGGTAATATCGGTGGCTTTCAGCCTGAGCTCAAGGGTTCAAACCCAAGCTGGACCACATGTCTTTTAGACATTCCTTTAATCCGAGGTTTCCATTATAACTGCATCTCCCCGCAATCACCACCAAGAAGTAATAGCTAAATGCTTTAAACACGGGCTTCGCAGCCAGGGGAACAGGGTTCGGGTCCCGCTCTCTATATTCCCCATCCTCCCCAAACATCTGTAGAGTGTTTATATTGTGGACAGTATTAACTATTATTCTAATCCAAAACCAAAAAATAAAAATAAAAAATAAAATAAAAAATTTTCTGCTTTTTCCTGCTCCGCTTTCTTCTTATGGGAGTGCTTTTTAAATTTTTAAACATCCATTTTACCTCACTTCCCCCAGTTTTTCCTCATTCCCCTAACTTCTCCTTCCCCTTCCCCTAATTCTAATTGATTCTAATTGATTTTATTCATCTTTAAACTCCTAAATTTATGGCATTTTAAGGTGACCCCACTCCCGGGCCCCATGCGCCAGTGCACTTCGTAGTTCCTCTCAAGGAACTACGTACCTTACTATACCTAACCCTAACTCTAACCCTAACCCTAACCCTGCCCGAACCCTACCCTAACCCTAACCCTAACCCTAACCCTAACCCTAACCCTAAACCCTAACCCTAACCCTAACCCTACCCTAACCCTACCCTAACCCTAACCCTAACCCTAACCCTACCCTAACCCTAACCCTAACCCTCTAACCCTAACCATAACCCTAACCCCTAACCCTAACCCTAACCCTAACCCTAACCCTAACCCCTAACCCTAACCCTAACCCCTAACCCTAACCCTAACCTCCAACCCAAACCCTAACCCTAACCCTAACCCTAACCCCCTAACCCTAACCCTAACCCCCTAACCCTAACCCTAACCCTAACCCTTTTGACTTCCATGTATAGTCCATTTTCACCTTATTTAGTTGTGTTGCATCTACTTTGTTGATTGCAATTTGAGCCTGCAGAAATATAAAGAATAAAATCTCTTACATTTGATGTTTTGCTTGCAATTTTATCATGTATTGAGGTACTAATAAGTGTTTTGGGGATAACCTTTTCTTGTTTTTATAATGTTTCCCCTTTTATTTCTGAAATTATTTAACTAACAATATTTGTCTATTTTATTCTATTTATATTTCTGTTTAAGGCACCTTCCCCTCATTCCCCCCCCAAAAATAAATGAATTTAAGACATTTATTAAGGCATTTTTCAAGACCTTTCTATTTATGCCTTATTTATTATATTTATAGAAAATATGGACTATTTTTTCCTTACTTCATATTCATTGCCTCTGTAAATAAGTGTAATAATAATAAACAATAAATGAATTATAAATTATGAGTATAGTTAATTTTTATTTATTTATTTATTAACTATTTATTTATTTATTTATTGTATGAATAGAGTCAATTTCAAAAATCAATCGCCCCTCTGGTCCAGAGCAATCAACAAGTTAAATATGAATCTGACCTTCACCGAGTGAATCTCTTATTTTATGAAAAGAAACTTCTCTCTTTAAAATTATTACTTTGGTTTTTACCTGCATGCTTCTTCTTACTTACTTATTGTATATATTTTAACTAATGACTCTTTACTAAAGCACTTATCATTATTGCTCAGATCATATTTTAATTGTTCTTTACCCAGAAGGGACCCTAAATTTATCATAGCACTAATTTGTTGTTTATTATTGTTATTTTAGTTATATATTTATTTAAATGTTTATTTGTATGTAAACAAACATATGAATACCTTTTTTTCTTTCCAGCTGTTTCTTTCCCTAGCCTCAAACACCCATCCCCCCTCTTTCCCTAAACCCTAACCCCTGATTTCTCTAACCCTAAACCCCCAACCCCCCCCCCCCTTCCCCAATTCCAAAACTTTTCCTTGTCTTTCCCTTCACCCCAGTCCCTCTGAATGGGTTTAGAGATTTTCCCAGTGCCAGTGTACCCCCAGGATGGTGCAGAGGTAATATCGGTGGCTTTCAGCCTGAGCTCAAGGGTTCAAACCCAAGCTGGACCACATGTCTTTTAGACATTCCTTTAATCCGAGGTTTCCATTATAACTGCATCTCCCCGCAATCACCACCAAGAAGTAATAGCTAAATGCTTTAAACACGGGCTTCGCAGCCAGGGGAACAGGGTTCGGGTCCCGCTCTCTATCTTCCCCATCCTCCCCAAACATCTGTAGAGTGTTTATATTGTGGACAGTATTAACTATTATTCTAATCCAAAACCAAAAAAAATAAATAAAAAAAAAAATAATTTTTTTCAGCTTTTTCCTGCTCCGCTTTCTTCTTATGGGAGTGCTTTTTAAATTTTTAAACATCCATTTTACCTCACTTCCCCCAGTTTTTCCTCATTCCCCTAACTTCTCCTTCCCCTTCCCCTAATTCTAATTGATTCTAATTGATTTTATTCATCTTTAAACTCCTAAATTTATGGCATTTTAAGGTGACCCCACTCCCGGGCCCCATGCGCCAGTGCACTTCGTAGTTCCTCTCAAGGAACTACGTACCTTACTATACCTAACCCTAACCCTAACCCTAACCCTACCCTAACCCTACCCTAACCCTAAACCTAACCCTAACCCTAACCCCTAACCCTAACCCTAACCCTAACCTTAACCCTAACCCTAACCCTACCCTAACCCTACCCTAACCCTACCCTAACCCTACCCTAACCCTAACCCTAACCCTACCCTAACCTTAACCCTAACCCTAACCCTAACCCTCTAACCCTAACCCTAACCCTAACCCTAACCCTAACCTTAACCCTAACCCTAACCCCTAACCCCTAACCCTAACCCTAACCCTAACCCTAACCCCTAACCCTAACCCTAACCCTAACCCTAACCCCTAACCCTACCCTAACCCTAACCCTAACCCTAACCCTAACCCTACCCTAACCCTAACCCTAACCCTCTAACCCTAACCATAACCCTAACCCCTAACCCTAACCCTAACCCTAACCCTAACCCCCAACCCAAACCCTAACCCTAACCCTAACCCTAACCCCCTAACCCTAACCCCCTAACCCTAACCCTAACCCTAACCCTAACCCCCTAACCCTAACCCTAACCCTAACCCTAACCCTAACCCTTTTGACTTCCATGTATAGTCCATTTTCACCTTATTTAGTTGTGTTGCATCTACTTTGTTGATTGCAATTTGAGCCTGCAGAAATATAAAGAATAAAATCTCTTACATTTGATGTTTTGCTTGCAATTTTATCATGTATTGAGGTACTAATAAGTGTTTTGGGGATAACCTTTTCTTGTTTTTATAATGTTTCCCCTTTTATTTCTGAAATTATTTAACTAACAATATTTGTCTATTTTATTCTATTTATATTTCTGTTTAAGGCACCTTCCCCTCATTCCCCCCCCAAAAATAAATGAATTTAAGACATTTATTAAGGCATTTTTCAAGACCTTTCTATTTATGCCTTATTTATTATATTTATAGAAAATATGGACTATTTTTTCCTTACTTCATATTCATTGCCTCTGTAAATAAGTGTAATAATAATAAACAATAAATTAATTATAAATTATGAGTATAGTTAATTTTTATTTATTTATTTATTTATTAACTATTTATTTATTTATTTATTGTATGAATACAGTCAATTTCAAAAATCAATCGCCCCTCTGGTCCAGAACAATCAACAAGTTAAATATGAATCTGACCTTCACCGAGTGAATCTCTTATTTTATGAAAAGAAACTTCTCTCTTTAAAATTATTACTTTGGTTTTTACCTGCATGCTTCTTCTTACTTACTTATTGTATATATTTTAACTAATGACTCTTTACTAAAGCACTTATCATTATTGCTCAGATCATATTTTAATTGTTCTTTACCCAGAAGGGACCCTAAATTTATCATAGCACTAATTTGTTGTTTATTATTGTTATTTTAGTTATATATTTATTTAAATGTTTATTTGTATGTAAACAAACATATGAATACCTTTTTTTCGTTCCAGCTGTTTCTTTCCCTAGCCTCAAACACCCATCCCCCCTCTTTCCCTAAACCCTAACCCCTGATTTCTCTAACCCTAAACCCCCAACCCCCCCCCCCCTTCCCCAATTCCAAAACTTTTCCTTGTCTTTCCCTTCACCCCAGTCCCTCTGAATGGGTTTAGAGATTTTCCCAGTGCCAGTGTACCCCCAGGATGGTGCAGAGGTAATATCGGTGGCTTTCAGCCTGAGCTCAAGGGTTCAAACCCAAGCTGGACCACATGTCTTTTAGACATTGCTTTAATCCGAGGTTTCCATTATAACTGCATCTCCCCGCAATCACCACCAAGAAGTAATAGCTAAATGCTTTAAACACGGGCTTCGCAGCCAG
>NC_090777.1:115000-122500 GCF_040054535.1 Antennarius striatus | reverse complement strand
TCTTGTTTTTATAATGTTTCCCCTTTTATTTCTGAAATTATTTAACTAACAATATTTGTCTATTTTATTCTATTTATATTTCTGTTTAAGGCACCTTCCCCTCATTCCCCCCCCAAAAATAAATGAATTTAAGACATTTATTAAGGCATTTTTCAAGACCTTTCTATTTATGCCTTATTTATTATATTTATAGAAAATATGGACTATTTTTTCCTGACTTCATATTCATTGCCTCTGTAAATAAGTGTAATAATAATAAACAATAAATTAATTATAAATTATGAGTATAGTTAATTTTTATTTATTTATTTATTAACTATTTATTTATTTATGTATTGTATGAATACAGTCAATTTCAAAAATCAATCGCCCCTCTGGTCCAGAACAATCAACAAGTTAAATATGAATCTGACCTTCACCGAGTGAATCTCTTATTTTATGAAAAGAAACTTCTCTCTTTAAAATTATTACTTTGGTTTTTACCTGCATGCTTCTTCTTACTTACTTATTGTATATATTTTAACTAATGACTCTTTACTAAAGCACTTATCATTATTGCTCAGATCATATTTTAATTGTTCTTTACCCAGAAGGGACCCTAAATTTATCATAGCACTAATTTGTTGTTTATTATTGTTATTTTAGTTATATATTTATTTAAATGTTTATTTGTATGTAAACAAACATATGAATACCTTTTTTTCTTTCCAGCTGTTTCTTTCCCTAGCCTCAAACACCCATCCCCCCTCTTTCCCTAAACCCTAACCCCTGATTTCTCTAACCCTAAACCCCCAACCCCCCCCCCCCCCTTCCCCAATTCCAAAACTTTTCCTTGTCTTTCCCTTCACCCCAGTCCCTCTGAATGGGTTTAGAGATTTTCCCAGTGCCAGTGTACCCCCAGGATGGTGCAGAGGTAATATCGGTGGCTTTCAGCCTGAGCTCAAGGGTTCAAACCCAAGCTGGACCACATGTCTTTTAGACATTCCTTTAATCCGAGGTTTCCATTATAACTGCATCTCCCCGCAATCACCACCAAGAAGTAATAGCTAAATGCTTTAAACACGGGCTTCGCAGCCAGGGGAACAGGGTTCGGGTCCCGCTCTCTATCTTCCCCATCCTCCCCAAACATCTGTAGAGTGTTTATATTGTGGACAGCATTAACTATTATTCTAATCCAAAACCAAAAAAAAAAAAAAAAAAAAAAAAATTTTTTTCAGCTTTTTCCTGCTCCGCTTTCTTCTTATGGGAGTGCTTTTTAAATTTTTAAACATCCATTTTACCTCACTTCCCCCAGTTTTTCCTCATTCCCCTAACTTCTCCTTCCCCTTCCCCTAATTCTAATTGATTCTAATTGATTTTATTCATCTTTAAACTCCTAAATTTATGGCATTTTAAGGTGACCCCACTCCCGGGCCCCATGCGCCAGTGCACTTCTTAGTTCCTCTCAAGGAACTACGTACCTTACTATACCTAACCCTAACCCTAACCCTAACCCTAACCCTACCCTAACCCTACCCTAACCCTAACCCTAACCCTAACCCTAACCCTAACCTTAACCCTAACCCTAACCCTAACCCTACCCTAACCCTAACCCTAACCCTACCCTAACCCTACCCTAACCCTAACCCTCTAACCCTAACCCTAACCCTAACCCCTAACCCTAACCCTAACCCTAACCCCTAACCCCTAACCCTAACCCTAACCCTAACCCCTAACCCTAACCCTAACCCTAACCCTAACCCCCAACCCTAACCCTAACCCTAACCCTAACCCCCTAACCCTAACCCCCTAACCCTAACCCTAACCCTAACCCCCTAACCCTAACCCTAACCCTAACCCTAACCCTTTTGACTTCCATGTATAGTCCATTTTCACCTTATTTAGTTGTGTTGCATCTACTTTGTTGATTGCAATTTGAGCCTGCAGAAATATAAAGAATAAAATCTCTTACATTTGATGTTTTGCTTGCAATTTTATCATGTATTGAGGTACTAATAAGTGTTTTGGGGATAACCTTTTCTTGTTTTTATAATGTTTCCCCTTTTATTTCTGAAATTATTTAACTAACAATATTTGTCTATTTTATTCTATTTATATTTCTGTTTAAGGCACCTTCCCCTCATTCCCCCCCCAAAAATAAATGAATTTAAGACATTTATTAAGGCATTTTTCAAGACCTTTCTATTTATGCCTTATTTATTATATTTATAGAAAATATGGACTATTTTTTCCTTACTTCATATTCATTGCCTCTGTAAATAAGTGTAATAATAATAAACAATAAATGAATTATAAATTATGAGTATAGTTAATTTTTATGTATTTATTTATTAACTATTTATTTATTTATTTATTGTATGAATACAGTCAATTTCAAAAATCAATCGCCCCTCTGGTCCAGAACAATCAACAAGTTAAATATGAATCTGACCTTCACCGAGTGAATCTCTTATTTTATGAAAAGAAACTTCTCTCTTTAAAATTATTACTTTGGTTTTTACCTGCATGCTTCTTCTTACTTACTTATTGTATATATTTTAACTAATGACTCTTTACTAAAGCACTTATCATTATTGCTCAGATCATATTTTAATTGTTCTTTACCCAGAAGGGACCCTAAATTTATCATAGCACTAATTTGTTGTTTATTATTGTTATTTTAGTTATATATTTATTTAAATGTTTATTTGTATGTAAACAAACATATGAATACCTTTTTTTCTTTCCAGCTGTTTCTTTCCCTAGCCTCAAACACCCATCCCCCCTCTTTCCCTAAACCCTAACCCCTGATTTCTCTAACCCTAAACCCCCAACCCCCCCCCCCCCCCCCTTCCCCAATTCCAAAACTTTTCCTTGTCTTTCCCTTCACCCCAGTCCCTCTGAATGGGTTTAGAGATTTTCCCAGTGCCAGTGTACCCCCAGGATGGTGCAGAGGTAATATCGGTGGCTTTCAGCCTGAGCTCAAGGGTTCAAACCCAAGCTGGACCACATGTCTTTTAGACATTCCTTTAATCCGAGGTTTCCATTATAACTGCATCTCCCCGCAATCACCACCAAGAAGTAATAGCTAAATGCTTTAAACACGGGCTTCGCAGCCAGGGGAACAGGGTTCGGGTCCCGCTCTCTATCTTCCCCATCCTCCCCAAACATCTGTAGAGTGTTTATATTGTGGACAGTATTAACTATTATTCTAATCCAAAACCAAAAAAATAAAATAAAAAAAAAAATAAATTTTTTCAGCTTTTTCCTGCTCCGCTTTCTTCTTATGGGAGTGCTTTTTAAATTTTTAAACATCCATTTTACCTCACTTCCCCCAGTTTTTCCTCATTCCCCTAACTTCTCCTTCCCCTTCCCCTAATTCTAATTGATTCTAATTGATTTTATTCATCTTTAAACTCCTAAATTTATGGCATTTTAAGGTGACCCCACTCCCGGGCCCCATGCGCCAGTGCACTTCGTAGTTCCTCTCAAGGAACTACGTACCTTACTATACCTAACCCTAACCCTAACCCTAACCCTAACCCTACCCTAACCCTACCCTAACCCTAAACCTAACCCTAACCCCTAACCCTAACCCTAACCTTAACCCTAACCCTAACCCTAACCCTAACCCTAACCCTACCCTACCCTAACCCTACCCTAACCCTAACCCTAACCCTACCCTAACCCTAACCCTAACCCTAACCCTAACCCTCTAACCCTAACCCTAACCCTAACCCTAACCCTAACCTTAACCCTAACCCTAACCCCTAACCCCTAACCCTAACCCTAACCCTAACCCTAACCCCTAACCCTAACCCTAACCCTAACCCTAACCCTACCCTAACCCTACCCTAACCCTAACCCTAACCTAACCCTAACCCTAACCCTCTAACCCTAACCATAACCCTAACCCCTAACCCTAACCCTAACCCTAACCCCTAACCCCTAACCCTAACCCTAACCCCTAACCCTAACCCTAACCCTAACCCCCAACCCAAACCCTAACCCTAACCCTAACCCTAACCCCCTAACCCTAACCCCCTAACCCTAACCCTAACCCTAACCCTAACCCCCTAACCCTAACCCTAACCCTAACCCTAACCCTAACCCTAACCCTAACCCTTTTGACTTCCATGTATAGTCCATTTTCACCTTATTTAGTTGTGTTGCATCTACTTTGTTGATTGCAATTTGAGCCTGCAGAAATATAAAGAATAAAATCTCTTACATTTGATGTTTTGCTTGCAATTTTATCATGTATTGAGGTACTAATAAGTGTTTTGGGGATAACCTTTTCTTGTTTTTATAATGTTTCCCCTTTTATTTCTGAAATTATTTAACTAACAATATTTGTCTATTTTATTCTATTTATATTTCTGTTTAAGGCACCTTCCCCTCATTCCCCCCCCAAAAATAAATGAATTTAAGACATTTATTAAGGCATTTTTCAAGACCTTTCTATTTATGCCTTATTTATTATATTTATAGAAAATATGGACTATTTTTCCTTACTTCATATTCATTGCCTCTGTAAATAAGTGTAATAATAATAAACAATAAATTAATTATAAATTATGAGTATAGTTAATTTTTATTTATTTATTTATTAACTATTTATTTATTTATTTATTGTATGAATACAGTCAATTTCAAAAATCAATCGCCCCTCTGGTCCAGAACAATCAACAAGTTAAATATGAATCTGACCTTCACCGAGTGAATCTCTTATTTTATGAAAAGAAACTTCTCTCTTTAAAATTATTACTTTGGTTTTTACCTGCATGCTTCTTCTTACTTACTTATTGTATATATTTTAACTAATGACTCTTTACTAAAGCACTTATCATTATTGCTCAGATCATATTTTAATTGTTCTTTACCCAGAAGGGACCCTAAATTTATCATAGCACTAATTTGTTGTTTATTATTGTTATTTTAGTTATATATTTATTTAAATGTTTATTTGTATGTAAACAAACATATGAATACCTTTTTTTCTTTCCAGCTGTTTCTTTCCCTAGCCTCAAACACCCATCCCCCCTCTTTCCCTAAACCCTAACCCCTGATTTCTCTAACCCTAAACCCCCAACCCCCCCCCCCCCTTCCCCAATTCCAAAACTTTTCCTTGTCTTTCCCTTCACCCCAGTCCCTCTGAATGGGTTTAGAGATTTTCCCAGTGCCAGTGTACCCCCAGGATGGTGCAGAGGTAATATCGGTGGCTTTCAGCCTGAGCTCAAGGGTTCAAACCCAAGCTGGACCACATGTATTTTAGACATTCCTTTAATCCGAGGTTTCCATTATAACTGCATCTCCCCGCAATCACCACCAAGAAGTAATAGCTAAATGCTTTAAACACGGGCTTCGCAGCCAGGGGAACAGGGTTCGGGTCCCGCTCTCTATCTTCCCCATCCTCCCCAAACATCTGTAGAGTGTTTATATTGTGGACAGTATTAACTATTATTCTAATCCAAAACCAAAAAATAAAAATAAAAAAAAAAATAAAAATTTTCTGCTTTTTCCTGCTCCGCTTTCTTCTTATGGGAGTGCTTTTTAAATTTTTAAACATCCATTTTACCTCACTTCCCCCAGTTTTTCCTCATTCCCCTAACTTCTCCTTCCCCTTCCCCTAATTCTAATTGATTCTAATTGATTTTATTCATCTTTAAACTCCTAAATTTATGGCATTTTAAGGTGACCCCACTCCCGGGCCCCATGCGCCAGTGCACTTCGTAGTTCCTCTCAAGGAACTACGTACCTTACTATACCTAACCCTAACCCTAACCCTAACCCTAACCCTACCCTAACCCTACCCTAACCCTAAACCTAACCCTAACCCCTAACCCTAACCCTAACCCTAACCTTAACCCTAACCCTAACCCTAACCCTAACCCTACCCTAACCCTACCCTAACCCTACCCTAACCCTAACCCTAACCCTACCCTAACCCTAACCCTAACCCTAACCCTAACCCTCTAACCCTAACCCTAACCCTAACCCTAACCTTAACCCTAACCCTAACCCCTAACCCCTAACCCTAACCCTAACCCTAACCCTAACCCTACCCTAACCCTACCCTACCCTAACCCTAACCCTAACCCTAACCCTACCCTAACCCTAACCCTAACCCTCTAACCCTAACCATAACCCTAACCCCTAACCCTAACCCTAACCCTAACCCCTAACCCCTAACCCTAACCCTAACCCCTAACCCTAACCCTAACCCTAACCCCCAACCCAAACCCTAACCCTAACCCTAACCCTAACCCTAACCCTAACCCCCTAACCCTAACCCCCTAACCCTAACCCTAACCCTAACCCTAACCCCCTAACCCTAACCCTAACCCTAACCCTAACCCTAACCCTAACCCTAACCCTTTTGACTTCCATGTATAGTCCATTTTCACCTTATTTAGTTGTGTTGCATCTACTTTGTTGATTGCAATTTGAGCCTGCAGAAATATAAAGAATAAAATCTCTTACATTTGATGTTTTGCTTGCAATTTTATCATGTATTGAGGTACTAATAAGTGTTTTGGGGATAACCTTTTCTTGTTTTTATAATGTTTCCCCTTTTATTTCTGAAATTATTTAACTAACAATATTTGTCTATTTTATTCTATTTATATTTCTGTTTAAGGCACCTTCCCCTCATTCCCCCCCCAAAAATAAATGAATTTAAGACATTTATTAAGGCATTTTTCAAGACCTTTCTATTTATGCCTTATTTATTATATTTATAGAAAATATGGACTATTTTTTCCTTACTTCATATTCATTGCCTCTGTAAATAAGTGTAATAATAATAAACAATAAATTAATTATAAATTATGAGTATAGTTAATTTTTATGTATTTATTTATTAACTATTTATTTATTTATTTATTGTATGAATACAGTCAATTTCAAAAATCAATCGCCCCTCTGGTCCAGAACAATCAACAAGTTAAATATGAATCTGACCTTCACCGAGTGAATCTCTTATTTTATGAAAAGAAACTTCTCTCTTTAAAATTATTACTTTGGTTTTTACCTGCATGCTTCTTCTTACTTACTTATTGTATATATTTTAACTAATGACTCTTTACTAAAGCACTTATCATTATTGCTCAGATCATATTTTAATTGTTCTTTACCCAGAAGGGACCCTAAATTTATCATAGCACTAATTTGTTGTTTATTATTGTTATTTTAGTTATATATTTATTTAAATGTTTATTTGTATGTAAACAAACATATGAATACCTTTTTTTCTTTCCAGCTGTTTCTTTCCCTAGCCTCAAACACCCATCCCCCCTCTTTCCCTAAACCCTAACCCCTGATTTCTCTAACCCTAAACCCCCAACCCCCCCCCCCCCCTTCCCCAATTCCAAAACTTTTCCTTGTCTTTCCCTTCACCCCAGTCCCTCTGAATGGGTTTAGAGATTTTCCCAGTGCCAGTGTACCCCCAGGATGGTGCAGAGGTAATATCGGTGGCTTTCAGCCTGAGCTCAAGGGTTCAAACCCAAGCTGGACCACATG
>NC_090777.1:95000-110000 GCF_040054535.1 Antennarius striatus | reverse complement strand
CCCTAACCCTAACCCTAACCTTAACCCTAACCCTAACCCTAACCCTAACCCTACCCTAACCCTACCCTAACCCTAACCCTAACCCTAACCCTACCCTAACCTAACCCTAACCCTAACCCTCTAACCCTAACCCTAACCCTAACCCTAACCCTAACCCTAACCTTAACCCTAACCCTAACCCCTAACCCCTAACCCTAACCCTAACCCTAACCCCTAACCCTAACCCTAACCCTACCCTAACCCTACCCTAACCCTAACCCTAACCCTAACCCTACCCTAACCCTAACCCTAACCCTCTAACCCTAACCATAACCCTAACCCCTAACCCTAACCCTAACCCTAACCCCTAACCCCTAACCCTAACCCTAACCCCTAACCCTAACCCTAACCCTAACCCTAACCCCAAACCCAAACCCTAACCCTAACCCTAACCCCCTAACCCTAACCCCCTAACCCTAACCCTAACCCTAACCCCCTAACCCTAACCCTAACCCCCACCCTTTTGACTTCCATGTATAGTCCATTTTCACCTTATTTAGTTGTGTTGCATCTACTTTGTTGATTGCAATTTGAGCCTGCAGAAATATAAAGAATAAAATCTCTTACATTTGATGTTTTGCTTGCAATTTTATCATGTATTGAGGTACTAATAAGTGTTTTGGGGATAACCTTTTCTTGTTTTTATAATGTTTCCCCTTTTATTTCTGAAATTATTTAACTAACAATATTTGTCTATTTTATTCTATTTATATTTCTGTTTAAGGCACCTTCCCCTCATTCCCCCCCCAAAAATAAATGAATTTAAGACATTTATTAAGGCATTTTTCAAGACCTTTCTATTTATGCCTTATTTATTATATTTATAGAAAATATGGACTATTTTTTCCTTACTTCATATTCATTGCCTCTGTAAATAAGTGTAATAATAATAAACAATAAATTAATTATAAATTATGAGTATAGTTAATTTTTATTTATTTATTTATTAACTATTTATTTATTTATTTATTGTATGAATACAGTCAATTTCAAAAATCAATCGCCCCTCTGGTCCAGAACAATCAACAAGTTAAATATGAATCTGACCTTCACCGAGTGAATCTCTTATTTTATGAAAAGAAACGTCTCTCTTTAAAATTATTACTTTGGTTTTTACCTGCATGCTTCTTCTTACTTACTTATTGTATATATTTTAACTAATGACTCTTTACTAAAGCACTTATCATTATTGCTCAGATCATATTTTAATTGTTCTTTACCCAGAAGGGACCCTAAATTTATCATAGCACTAATTTGTTGTTTATTATTGTTATTTTAGTTATATATTTATTTAAATGTTTATTTGTATGTAAACAAACATATGAATACCTTTTTTTCTTTCCAGCTGTTTCTTTCCCTAGCCTCAAACACCCATCCCCCCTCTTTCCCTAAACCCTAACCCCTGATTTCTCTAACCCTAAACCCCCAACCCCCCCCCCCCCCCCCTTCCCCAATTCCAAAACTTTTCCTTGTCTTTCCCTTCACCCCAGTCCCTCTGAATGGGTTTAGAGATTTTCCCAGTGCCAGTGTACCCCCAGGATGGTGCAGAGGTAATATCGGTGGCTTTCAGCCTGAGCTCAAGGGTTCAAACCCAAGCTGGACCACATGTCTTTTAGACATTCCTTTAATCCGAGGTTTCCATTATAACTGCATCTCCCCGCAATCACCACCAAGAAGTAATAGCTAAATGCTTTAAACACGGGCTTCGCAGCCAGGGGAACAGGGTTCGGGTCCCGCTCTCTATATTCCCCATCCTCCCCAAACATCTGTAGAGTGTTTATATTGTGGACAGTATTAACTATTATTCTAATCCAAAACCAAAAAAACAAAATAAAAAAAAAAATAAAAAATTTCAGCTTTTTCCTGCTCCGCTTTCTTCTTATGGGAGTGCTTTTTAAATTTTTAAACATCCATTTTACCTCACTTCCCCCAGTTTTTCCTCATTCCCCTAACTTCTCCTTCCCCTTCCCCTAATTCTAATTGATTCTAATTGATTTTATTCATCTTTAAACTCCTAAATTTATGGCATTTTAAGGTGACCCCACTCCCGGGCCCCATGCGCCAGTGCACTTCGTAGTTCCTCTCAAGGAACTACGTACCTTACTATACCTAACCCTAACTCTAACCCTAACCCTAACCCTACCCTAACCCTACCCTAACCCTAACCCTAACCCTAAACCCTAACCCTAACCCTAACCCTACCCTAACCCTACCCTAACCCTAACCCTAACCCTACCCTAACCCTAACCCTAACCCTCTAACCCTAACCATAACCCTAACCCCTAACCCTAACCCTAACCCCTAACCCTAACCCTAACCCTAACCCCTAACCCTAACCCTAACCCTAACCCTAACCCCCAACCCAAACCCTAACCCTAACACTAACCCTAACCCCCTAACCCTAACCCCCTAACCCTAACCCTAACCCTAACCCCCTAACCCTAACCCTAACCCTAACCCTAACCCTTTTGACTTCCATGTATAGTCCATTTTCACCTTATTTAGTTGTGTTGCATCTACTTTGTTGATTGCAATTTGAGCCTGCAGAAATATAAAGAATAAAATCTCTTACATTTGATGTTTTGCTTGCAATTTTATCATGTATTGAGGTACTAATAAGTGTTTTGGGGATCACCTTTTCTTGTTTTTATAATGTTTCCCCTTTTATTTCTGAAATTATTTAACTAACAATATTTGTCTATTTTATTCTATTTATATTTCTGTTTAAGGCACCTTCCCCTCATTCCCCCCCCCAAAATAAATGAATTTAAGACATTTATTAAGGCATTTTTCAAGACCTTTCTATTTATGCCTTATTTATTATATTTATAGAAAATATGGACTATTTTTTCCTTACTTCATATTCATTGCCTCTGTAAATAAGTGTAATAATAATAAACAATAAATTAATCATAAATTATGAGTATAGTTAATTTTTATTTATTTATTTATTAACTATTTATTTATTGTATGAATACAGTCAATTTCAAAAATCAATCGCCCCTCTGGTCCAGAACAATCAACAAGTTAAATATGAATCTGACCTTCACCGAGTGAATCTCTTATTTTATGAAAAGAAACTTCTCTCTTTAAAATTATTACTTTGGTTTTTACCTGCATGCTTCTTCTTACTTACTTATTGTATATATTTTAACTAATGACTCTTTACTAAAGCACTTATCATTATTGCTCAGATCATATTTTAATTGTTCTTTACCCAGAAGGGACCCTAAATTTATCATAGCACTAATTTGTTGTTTATTATTGTTATTTTAGTTATATATTTATTTAAATGTTTATTTGTATGTAAACAAACATATGAATACCTTTTTTTCTTTCCAGCTGTTTCTTTCCCTAGCCTCAAACACCCATCCCCCCTCTTTCCCTAAACCCTAACCCCTGATTTCTCTAACCCTAAACCCCCAACCCCCCCCCCCCCCTTCCCCAATTCCAAAACTTTTCCTTGTCTTTCCCTTCACCCCAGTCCCTCTGAATGGGTTTAGAGATTTTCCCAGTGCCAGTGTACCCCCAGGATGGTGCAGAGGTAATATCGGTGGCTTTCAGCCTGAGCTCAAGGGTTCAAACCCAAGCTGGACCACATGTCTTTTAGACATTCCTTTAATCCGAGGTTTCCATTATAACTGCATCTCCCCGCAATCACCACCAAGAAGTAATAGCTAAATGCTTTAAACACGGGCTTCGCAGCCAGGGGAACAGGGTTCGGGTCCCGCTCTCTATCTTCCCCATCCTCCCGAAACATCTGTAGAGTGTTTATATTGTGGACAGTATTAACTATTATTGTTATCCAAAACCAAAAAAAAAAAAAAAAAAAAAAAATAAATTTTTTCAGCTTTTTCCTGCTCCGCTTTCTTCTTATGGGAGTGCTTTTTAAATTTTTAAACATCCATTTTACCTCACTTCCCCCAGTTTTTCCTCATTCCCCTAACTTCTCCTTCCCCTTCCCCTAATTCTAATTGATTCTAATTGATTTTATTCATCTTTAAACTCCTAAATTTATGGCATTTTAAGGTGACCCCACTCCCGGGCCCCATGCGCCAGTGCACTTCGTAGTTCCTCTCAAGGAACTACGTACCTTACTATACCTAACCCTAACCCTAACCCTAACCCTAACCCTACCCTAACCCTAACCCTAACCCTAACCCTAACCCCTAACCCTAACCCTAACCTTAACCCTAACCCTAACCCTAACCCTACCCTAACCCTACCCTAACCCTAACCCTAACCCTAACCCTACCCTAACCCTAACCCTAACCCTAACCCTAACCCCTAACCCTAACCCTAACCCTAACCCCTAACCCTAACCCTAACCCTAACCCTAACCCCTAACCCTAACCCTAACCCTAACCCCCAACCCTAACCCTAACCCCCTAACCCTAACCCTAACCCTAACCCTAACCCTTTTGACTTCCATGTATAGTCCATTTTCACCTTATTTAGTTGTGTTGCATCTACTTTGTTGATTGCAATTTGAGCCTCCAGAAATATAAAGAATAAAATCTCTTACATTTGATGTTTTGCTTGCAATTTTATCATGTATTGAGGTACTAATAAGTGTTTTGGGGATAACCTTTTCTTGTTTTTATAATGTTTCCCCTTTTATTTCTGAAATTATTTAACTAACAATATTTGTCTATTTTATTCTATTTATATTTCTGTTTAAGGCACCTTCCCCTCATTCCCCCCCCCAAAAATAAATGAATTTAAGACATTTATTAAGGCATTTTTCAAGACCTTTCTATTTATGCCTTATTTATTATATTTATAGAAAATATGGACTATTTTTTCCTTACTTCATATTCATTGCCTCTGTAAATAAGTGTAATAATAATAAACAATAAATTAATTATAAATTATGAGTATAGTTAATTTTTATTTATTTATTTATTAACTATTTATTTATTTATTTATTGTATGAATACAGTCAATTTCAAAAATCAATCGCCCCTCTGGTCCAGAACAATCAACAAGTTAAATATGAATCTGACCTTCACCGAGTGAATCTCTTATTTTATGAAAAGAAACTTCTCTCTTTAAAATTATTACTTTGGTTTTTACCTGCATGCTTCTTCTTACTTACTTATTGTATATATTTTAACTAATGACTCTTTACTAAAGCACTTATCATTATTGCTCAGATCATATTTTAATTGTTCTTTACCCAGAAGGGACCCTAAATTTATCATAGCACTAATTTGTTGTTTATTATTGTTATTTTAGTTATATATTTATTTAAATGTTTATTTGTATGTAAACAAACATATGAATACTTTTTTTTCTTTCCAGCTGTTTCTTTCCCTAGCCTCAAACACCCATCCCCCCTCTTTCCCTAAACCCTAACCCCTGATTTCTCTAACCCTAAACCCCCAACCCCCCCCCCCCCTTCCCCAATTCCAAAACTTTTCCTTGTCTTTCCCTTCACCCCAGTCCCTCTGAATGGGTTTAGAGATTTTCCCAGTGCCAGTGTACCCCCAGGATGGTGCAGAGGTAATATCGGTGGCTTTCAGCCTGAGCTCAAGGGTTCAAACCCAAGCTGGACCACATGTCTTTTAGACATTCCTTTAATCCGAGGTTTCCATTATAACTGCATCTCCCCGCAATCACCACCAAGAAGTAATAGCTAAATGCTTTAAACACGGGCTTCGCAGCCAGGGGAACAGGGTTCGGGTCCCGCTCTCTATCTTCCCCATCCTCCCCAAACATCTGTAGAGTGTTTATATTGTGGACAGTATTAACTATTATTCTAATCCAAAACCAAAAAAAAAAAATAAAAAAAATAATAATTTTTTTCATCTTTTTCCTGCTCCGCTTTCTTCTTATGGGAGTGCTTTTTAAATGTTTAAACATCCATTTTACCTCACTTCCCCCAGTTTTTCCTCATTCCCCTAACTTCTCCTTCCCCTTCCCCTAATTCTAATTGATTCTAATTGATTTTATTCATCTTTAAACTCCTAAATTTATGGCATTTTAAGGTGACCCCACTCCCGGGCCCCATGCGCCAGTGCACTTCGTAGTTCCTCTCAAGGAACTACGTACCTTACTATACCTAACCCTAACCCTAACCCTAACCCTACCCTAACCCTACCCTAACCCTAACCCTAACCCTAACCCTAACCCTACCCTAACCCTAACCCTAACCCTACCCTAACCTAACCCTAACCCTAACCCTAACCCTCTAACCCTAACCCTAACCCTAACCCTAACCCTAACCCTAACCCCTAACCCTAACCCTAACCCTAACCCCTAACCCCTAACCCTAACCCTAACCCTAACCCCTAACCCTTACCCTAACCCTAACCCTAACCCCCAACCCTAACCCTAACCCTAACCCTAACCCTAACCCCCTAACCCTAACCCCCTAACCCTAACCCTAACCCTAACCCACTAACCCTAACCCTAACCCTAACCCTAACCCTTTTGACTTCCATGTATAGTCCATTTTCACCTTATTTAGTTGTGTTGCATCTACTTTGTTGATTGCAATTTGAGCCTGCAGAAATATAAAGAATAAAATCTCTTACATTTGATGTTTTGCTTGCAATTTTATCATGTATTGAGGTACTAATAAGTGTTTTGGGGATAACCTTTTCTTGTTTTTATAATGTTTCCCCTTTTATTTCTGAAATTATTTAACTAACAATATTTGTCTATTTTATTCTATTTATATTTCTGTTTAAGGCACCTTCCCCTCATTCCCCCCCCAAAAATAAATGAATTTAAGACATTTATTAAGGCATTTTTCAAGACCTTTCTATTTATGCCTTATTTATTATATTTATAGAAAATATGGACTATTTTTTCCTTACTTCATATTCATTGCCTCTGTAAATAAGTGTAATAATAATAAACAATAAATTAATTATAAATTATGAGTATAGTTAATTTTTATTTATTTATTTATTAACTATTTATTTATTTATTTATTGTATGAATACAGTCAATTTCAAAAATCAATCGCCCCTCTGGTCCAGAACAATCAACAAGTTAAATATGAATCTGACCTTCACCGAGTGAATCTCTTATTTTATGAAAAGAAACTTCTCTCTTTAAAATTATTACTTTGGTTTTTACCTGCATGCTTCTTCTTACTTACTTATTGTATATATTTTAACTAATGACTCTTTACTAAAGCACTTATCATTATTGCTCAGATCATATTTTAATTGTTCTTTACCCAGAAGGGACCCTAAATTTATCATAGCACTAATTTGTTGTTTATTATTGTTATTTTAGTTATATATTTATTTAAATGTTTATTTGTATGTAAACAAACATATGAATACCTTTTTTTCTTTCCAGCTGTTTCTTTCCCTAGCCTCAAACACCCATCCCCCCTCTTTCCCTAAACCCTAACCCCTGATTTCTCTAACCCTAAACCCCCAACCCCCCCCCCTTCCCCAATTCCAAAACTTTTCCTTGTCTTTCCCTTCACCCCAGTCCCTCTGAATGGGTTTAGAGATTTTCCCAGTGCCAGTGTACCCCCAGGATGGTGCAGAGGTAATATCGGTGGCTTTCAGCCTGAGCTCAAGGGTTCAAACCCAAGCTGGACCACATGTCTTTTAGACATTCCTTTAATCCGAGGTTTCCATTATAACTGCATCTCCCCGCAATCACCACCAAGAAGTAATAGCTAAATGCTTTAAACACGGGCTTCGCAGCCAGGGGAACAGGGTTCGGGTCCCGCTCTCTATATTCCCCATCCTCCCCAAACATCTGTAGAGTGTTTATATTGTGGACAGTATTAACTATTATTCTAATCCAAAACCAAAAAAAAAATAAATAAATAAATAAATAAAAAAAATTTTCAGCTTTTTCCTGCTCCGCTTTCTTCTTATGGGAGTGCTTTTTAAATTTTTAAACATCCATTTTACCTCACTTCCCCCAGTTTTTCCTCATTCCCCTAACTTCTCCTTCCCCTTCCCCTAATTCTAATTGATTCTAATTGATTTTATTCATCTTTAAACTCCTAAATTTATGGCATTTTAAGGTGACCCCACTCCCGGGCCCCATGCGCCAGTGCACTTCTTAGTTCCTCTCAAGGAACTACGTACCTTACTATACCTAACCCTAACTCTAACCCTAACCCTAACCCTACCCTAACCCTACCCTAACCCTAACCCTAACCCTAACCCTAAACCCTAACCCTAACCCTAACCCTACCCTAACCCTACCCTAACCCTAACCCTAACCCTAACCCTACCCTAACCCTAACCCTAACCCTCTAACCCTAACCATAACCCTAACCCCTAACCCTAACCCTAACCCTAACCCCTAACCCTAACCCTAACCCTAACCCTAACCCCTAACCCTAACCCTAACCCTAACCCTAACCTCCAACCCAAACCCTAACCCTAACCCTAACCCTAACCCCCTAACCCTAACCCTAACCCCCTAACCCTAACCCTAACCCTAACCCTTTTGACTTCCATGTATAGTCCATTTTCACCTTATTTAGTTGTGTTGCATCTACTTTGTTGATTGCAATTTGAGCCTGCAGAAATATAAAGAATAAAATCTCTTACATTTGATGTTTTGCTTGCAATTTTATCATGTATTGAGGTACTAATAAGTGTTTTGGGGATAACCTTTTCTTGTTTTTATAATGTTTCCCCTTTTATTTCTGAAATTATTTAACTAACAATATTTGTCTATTTTATTCTATTTATATTTCTGTTTAAGGCACCTTCCCCTCATTCCCCCCCCCAAAAATAAATGAATTTAAGACATTTATTAAGGCATTTTTCAAGACCTTTCTATTTATGCCTTATTTATTATATTTATAGAAAATATGGACTATTTTTTCCTTACTTCATATTCATTGCCTCTGTAAATAAGTGTAATAATAATAAACAATAAATTAATTATAAATTATGAGTATAGTTAATTTTTATTTATTTATTTATTAACTATTTATTTATTTATTTATTGTATGAATACAGTCAATTTCAAAAATCAATCGCCCCTCTGGTCCAGAACAATCAACAAGTTAAATATGAATCTGACCTTCACCGAGTGAATCTCTTATTTTATGAAAAGAAACTTCTCTCTTTAAAATTATTACTTTGGTTTTTACCTGCATGCTTCTTCTTACTTACTTATTGTATATATTTTAACTAATGACTCTTTACTAAAGCACTTATCATTATTGCTCAGATCATATTTTAATTGTTCTTTACCCAGAAGGGACCCTAAATTTATCATAGCACTAATTTGTTGTTTATTATTGTTATTTTAGTTATATATTTATTTAAATGTTTATTTGTATGTAAACAAACATATGAATACTTTTTTTTCTTTCCAGCTGTTTCTTTCCCTAGCCTCAAACACCCATCCCCCCTCTTTCCCTAAACCCTAACCCCTGATTTCTCTAACCCTAAACCCCCAACCCCCCCCCCCCCTTCCCCAATTCCAAAACTTTTCCTTGTCTTTCCCTTCACCCCAGTCCCTCTGAATGGGTTTAGAGATTTTCCCAGTGCCAGTGTACCCCCAGGATGGTGCAGAGGTAATATCGGTGGCTTTCAGCCTGAGCTCAAGGGTTCAAACCCAAGCTGGACCACATGTCTTTTAGACATTCCTTTAATCCGAGGTTTCCATTATAACTGCATCTCCCCGCAATCACCACCAAGAAGTAATAGCTAAATGCTTTAAACACGGGCTTCGCAGCCAGGGGAACAGGGTTCGGGTCCCGCTCTCTATCTTCCCCATCCTCCCCAAACATCTGTAGAGTGTTTATATTGTGGACAGTATTAACTATTATTCTAATCCAAAACCAAAAAAAATAAATAAAAAAAATAATAATTTTTTTCATCTTTTTCCTGCTCCGCTTTCTTCTTATGGGAGTGCTTTTTAAATGTTTAAACATCCATTTTACCTCACTTCCCCCAGTTTTTCCTCATTCCCCTAACTTCTCCTTCCCCTTCCCCTAATTCTAATTGATTCTAATTGATTTTATTCATCTTTAAACTCCTAAATTTATGGCATTTTAAGGTGACCCCACTCCCGGGCCCCATGCGCCAGTGCACTTCGTAGTTCCTCTCAAGGAACTACGTACCTTACTATACCTAACCCTAACCCTAACCCTAACCCTAACCCTACCCTAACCCTACCCTAACCCTAACCCTAACCCTAACCCCTAACCCTAACCCTAACCTTAACCCTAACCCTAACCCTAACCCTAACCCTACCCTAACCCTACCCTAACCCTAACCCTAACCCTAACCCTACCCTAACCTAACCCTAACCCTAACCCTAACCCTCTAACCCTAACCCTAACCCTAACCCCTAACCCTAACCCTAACCCTAACCCCTAACCCTAACCCTAACCCTAACCCCTAACCCTAACCCTAACCCTAACCCCCAACCCTAACCCTAACCCCCTAACCCTAACCCTAACCCTAACCCTAACCCTTTTGACTTCCATGTATAGTCCATTTTCACCTTATTTAGTTGTGTTGCATCTACTTTGTTGATTGCAATTTGAGCCTCCAGAAATATAAAGAATAAAATCTCTTACATTTGATGTTTTGCTTGCAATTTTATCATGTATTGAGGTACTAATAAGTGTTTTGGGGATAACCTTTTCTTGTTTTTATAATGTTTCCCCTTTTATTTCTGAAATTATTTAACTAACAATATTTGTCTATTTTATTCTATTTATATTTCTGTTTAAGGCACCTTCCCCTCATTCCCCCCCCCAAAAATAAATGAATTTAAGACATTTATTAAGGCATTTTTCAAGACCTTTCTATTTATGCCTTATTTATTATATTTATAGAAAATATGGACTATTTTTTCCTTACTTCATATTCATTGCCTCTGTAAATAAGTGTAATAATAATAAACAATAAATTAATTATAAATTATGAGTATAGTTAATTTTTATTTATTTATTTATTAACTATTTATTTATTTATTTATTGTATGAATACAGTCAATTTCAAAAATCAATCGCCCCTCTGGTCCAGAACAATCAACAAGTTAAATATGAATCTGACCTTCACCGAGTGAATCTCTTATTTTATGAAAAGAAACTTCTCTCTTTAAAATTATTACTTTGGTTTTTACCTGCATGCTTCTTCTTACTTACTTATTGTATATATTTTAACTAATGACTCTTTACTAAAGCACTTATCATTATTGCTCAGATCATATTTTAATTGTTCTTTACCCAGAAGGGACCCTAAATTTATCATAGCACTAATTTGTTGTTTATTATTGTTATTTTAGTTATATATTTATTTAAATGTTTATTTGTATGTAAACAAACATATGAATACTTTTTTTTCTTTCCAGCTGTTTCTTTCCCTAGCCTCAAACACCCATCCCCCCTCTTTCCCTAAACCCTAACCCCTGATTTCTCTAACCCTAAACCCCCAACCCCCCCCCCCCCCTTCCCCAATTCCAAAACTTTTCCTTGTCTTTCCCTTCACCCCAGTCCCTCTGAATGGGTTTAGAGATTTTCCCAGTGCCAGTGTACCCCCAGGATGGTGCAGAGGTAATATCGGTGGCTTTCAGCCTGAGCTCAAGGGTTCAAACCCAAGCTGGACCACATGTCTTTTAGACATTCCTTTAATCCGAGGTTTCCATTATAACTGCATCTCCCCGCAATCACCACCAAGAAGTAATAGCTAAATGCTTTAAACACGGGCTTCGCAGCCAGGGGAACAGGGTTCGGGTCCCGCTCTCTATCTTCCCCATCCTCCCCAAACATCTGTAGAGTGTTTATATTGTGGACAGTATTAACTATTATTCTAATCCAAAACCAAAAAAAAATAATAAAAAAAATAATAATTTTTTTCATCTTTTTCCTGCTCCGCTTTCTTCTTATGGGAGTGCTTTTTAAATGTTTAAACATCCATTTTACCTCACTTCCCCCAGTTTTTCCTCATTCCCCTAACTTCTCCTTCCCCTTCCCCTAATTCTAATTGATTCTAATTGATTTTATTCATCTTTAAACTCCTAAATTTATGGCATTTTAAGGTGACCCCACTCCCGGGCCCCATGCGCCAGTGCACTTCGTAGTTCCTCTCAAGGAACTACGTACCTTACTATACCTAACCCTAACCCTAACCCTAACCCTAACCCTACCCTAACCCTACCCTAACCCTAACCCTAACCCTAACCCTAACCCTAACCCTACCCTAACCCTAACCCTAACCCTACCCTAACCTAACCCTAACCCTAACCCTAACCCTCTAACCCTAACCCTAACCCTAACCCTAACCCTAACCCTAACCCCTAACCCTAACCCTAACCCTAACCCCTAACCCCTAACCCTAACCCTAACCCTAACCCCTAACCCTTACCCTAACCCTAACCCTAACCCCCAACCCTAACCCTAACCCTAACCCTAACCCTAACCCCCTAACCCTAACCCCCTAACCCTAACCCTAACCCTAACCCACTAACCCTAACCCTAACCCTAACCCTAACCCTTTTGACTTCCATGTATAGTCCATTTTCACCTTATTTAGTTGTGTTGCATCTACTTTGTTGATTGCAATTTGAGCCTGCAGAAATATAAAGAATAAAATCTCTTACATTTGATGTTTTGCTTGCAATTTTATCATGTATTGAGGTACTAATAAGTGTTTTGGGGATAACCTTTTCTTGTTTTTATAATGTTTCCCCTTTTATTTCTGAAATTATTTAACTAACAATATTTGTCTATTTTATTCTATTTATATTTCTGTTTAAGGCACCTTCCCCTCATTCCCCCCCCAAAAATAAATGAATTTAAGACATTTATTAAGGCATTTTTCAAGACCTTTCTATTTATGCCTTATTTATTATATTTATAGAAAATATGGACTATTTTTTCCTTACTTCATATTCATTGCCTCTGTAAATAAGTGTAATAATAATAAACAATAAATTAATTATAAATTATGAGTATAGTTAATTTTTATTTATTTATTTATTAACTATTTATTTATTTATTTATTGTATGAATACAGTCAATTTCAAAAATCAATCGCCCCTCTGGTCCAGAACAATCAACAAGTTAAATATGAATCTGACCTTCACCGAGTGAATCTCTTATTTTATGAAAAGAAACTTCTCTCTTTAAAATTATTACTTTGGTTTTTACCTGCATGCTTCTTCTTACTTACTTATTGTATATATTTTAACTAATGACTCTTTACTAAAGCACTTATCATTATTGCTCAGATCATATTTTAATTGTTCTTTACCCAGAAGGGACCCTAAATTTATCATAGCACTAATTTGTTGTTTATTATTGTTATTTTAGTTATATATTTATTTAAATGTTTATTTGTATGTAAACAAACATATGAATACCTTTTTTTCTTTCCAGCTGTTTCTTTCCCTAGCCTCAAACACCCATCCCCCCTCTTTCCCTAAACCCTAACCCCTGATTTCTCTAACCCTAAACCCCCAACCCCCCCCCCTTCCCCAATTCCAAAACTTTTCCTTGTCTTTCCCTTCACCCCAGTCCCTCTGAATGGGTTTAGAGATTTTCCCAGTGCCAGTGTACCCCCAGGATGGTGCAGAGGTAATATCGGTGGCTTTCAGCCTGAGCTCAAGGGTTCAAACCCAAGCTGGACCACATGTCTTTTAGACATTCCTTTAATCCGAGGTTTCCATTATAACTGCATCTCCCCGCAATCACCACCAAGAAGTAATAGCTAAATGCTTTAAACACGGGCTTCGCAGCCAGGGGAACAGGGTTCGGGTCCCGCTCTCTATATTCCCCATCCTCCCCAAACATCTGTAGAGTGTTTATATTGTGGACAGTATTAACTATTATTCTAATCCAAAACCAAAAAAAAAATAAATAAATAAATAAATAAAAAAATTTTCAGCTTTTTCCTGCTCCGCTTTCTTCTTATGGGAGTGCTTTTTAAATTTTTAAACATCCATTTTACCTCACTTCCCCCAGTTTTTCCTCATTCCCCTAACTTCTCCTTCCCCTTCCCCTAATTCTAATTGATTCTAATTGATTTTATTCATCTTTAAACTCCTAAATTTATGGCATTTTAAGGTGACCCCACTCCCGGGCCCCATGCGCCAGTGCACTTCTTAGTTCCTCTCAAGGAACTACGTACCTTACTATACCTAACCCTAACTCTAACCCTAACCCTAACCCTACCCTAACCCTACCCTAACCCTAACCCTAACCCTAACCCTAAACCCTAACCCTAACCCTAACCCTAACCCTACCCTAACCCTACCCTAACCCTAACCCTAACCCTAACCCTACCCTAACCCTAACCCTAACCCTCTAACCCTAACCATAACCCTAACCCCTAACCCTAACCCTAACCCCTAACCCTAACCCTAACCCTAACCCCTAACCCTAACCCTAACCCTAACCCTAACCTCCAACCCAAACCCTAACCCTAACCCTAACCCTAACCCCCTAACCCTAACCCTAACCCCCTAACCCTAACCCTAACCCTAACCCTTTTGACTTCCATGTATAGTCCATTTTCACCTTATTTAGTTGTGTTGCATCTACTTTGTTGATTGCAATTTGAGCCTGCAGAAATATAAAGAATAAAATCTCTTACATTTGATGTTTTGCTTGCAATTTTATCATGTATTGAGGTACTAATAAGTGTTTTGGGGATAACCTTTTCTTGTTTTTATAATGTTTCCCCTTTTATTTCTGAAATTATTTAACTAACAATATTTGTCTATTTTATTCTATTTATATTTCTGTTTAAGGCACCTTCCCCTCATTCCCCCCCCAAAAATAAATGAATTTAAGACATTTATTAAGGCATTTTTCAAGACCTTTCTATTTATGCCTTATTTATTATATTTATAGAAAATATGGACTATTTTTTCCTTACTTCATATTCATTGCCTCTGTAAATAAGTGTAATAATAATAAACAATAAATTAATTATAAATTATGAGTATAGTTAATTTTTATTTATTTATTTATTAACTATTTATTTATTTATTTATTTATTG
>NC_090777.1:82500-85000 GCF_040054535.1 Antennarius striatus | reverse complement strand
ATCCATTTTACCTCACTTCCCCCAGTTTTTCCTCATTCCCCTAACTTCTCCTTCCCCTTCCCCTAATTCTAATTGATTCTAATTGATTTTATTCATCTTTAAACTCCTAAATTTATGGCATTTTAAGGTGACCCCACTCCCGGGCCCCATGCGCCAGTGCACTTCGTAGTTCCTCTCAAGGAACTACGTACCTTACTATACCTAACCCTAACCCTAACCCTAACCCTAACCTAACCCTACCCTAACCCTAAACCTAACCCTAACCCCTAACCCTAACCCTAACCCTAACCCTAACCTTAACCCTAACCCTAACCCTAACCCTAACCCTACCCTAACCCTACCCTAACCCTACCCTAACCCTAACCCTAACCCTACCCTAACCCTAACCCTAACCCTAACCCTCTAACCCTAACCCTAACCCTAACCCTAACCTTAACCCTAACCCTAACCCCTAACCCCTAACCCTAACCCTAACCCTAACCCCTAACCCTAACCCTAACCCTAACCCTACCCTAACCCTACCCTAACCCTAACCCTAACCCTACCCTAACCCTAACCCTAACCCTCTAACCCTAACCATAACCCTAACCCCTAACCCTAACCCTAACCCCTAACCCCTAACCCTAACCCTAACCCCTAACCCTAACCCTAACCCTAACCCCCAACCCAAACCCTAACCCTAACCCTAACCCTAACCCTAACCCCCTAACCCTAACCCCCTAACCCTAACCCTAACCCTAACCCTAACCCCCTAACCCTAACCCTAACCCTAACCCTAACCCTAACCCTAACCCTAACCCTTTTGACTTCCATGTATAGTCCATTTTCACCTTATTTAGTTGTGTTGCATCTACTTTGTTGATTGCAATTTGAGCCTGCAGAAATATAAAGAATAAAATCTCTTACATTTGATGTTTTGCTTGCAATTTTATCATGTATTGAGGTACTAATAAGTGTTTTGGGGATAACCTTTTCTTGTTTTTATAATGTTTCCCCTTTTATTTCTGAAATTATTTAACTAACAATATTTGTCTATTTTATTCTATTTATATTTCTGTTTAAGGCACCTTCCCCTCATTCCCCCCCCAAAAATAAATGAATTTAAGACATTTATTAAGGCATTTTTCAAGACCTTTCTATTTATGCCTTATTTATTATATTTATAGAAAATATGGACTATTTTTTCCTTACTTCATATTCATTGCCTCTGTAAATAAGTGTAATAATAATAAACAATAAATTAATTATAAATTATGAGTATAGTTAATTTTTATTTATTTATTTATTAACTATTTATTTATTTATTTATTGTATGAATACAGTCAATTTCAAAAATCAATCGCCCCTCTGGTCCAGAACAATCAACAAGTTAAATATGAATCTGACCTTCACCGAGTGAATCTCTTATTTTATGAAAAGAAACTTCTCTCTTTAAAATTATTACTTTGGTTTTTACCTGCATGCTTCTTCTTACTTACTTATTGTATATATTTTAACTAATGACTCTTTACTAAAGCACTTATCATTATTGCTCAGATCATATTTTAATTGTTCTTTACCCAGAAGGGACCCTAAATTTATCATAGCACTAATTTGTTGTTTATTATTGTTATTTTAGTTATATATTTATTTAAATGTTTATTTGTATGTAAACAAACATATGAATACCTTTTTTTCTTTCCAGCTGTTTCTTTCCCTAGCCTCAAACACCCATCCCCCCTCTTTCCCTAAACCCTAACCCCTGATTTCTCTAACCCTAAACCCCCAACCCCCCCCCCCCCCTTCCCCAATTCCAAAACTTTTCCTTGTCTTTCCCTTCACCCCAGTCCCTCTGAATGGGTTTAGAGATTTTCCCAGTGCCAGTGTACCCCCAGGATGGTGCAGAGGTAATATCGGTGGCTTTCAGCCTGAGCTCAAGGGTTCAAACCCAAGCTGGACCACATGTCTTTTAGACATTCCTTTAATCCGAGGTTTCCATTATAACTGCATCTCCCCGCAATCACCACCAAGAAGTAATAGCTAAATGCTTTAAACACGGGCTTCGCAGCCAGGGGAACAGGGTTCGGGTCCCGCTCTCTATCTTCCCCATCCTCCCCAAACATCTGTAGAGTGTTTATATTGTGGACAGTATTAACTATTATTCTAATCCAAAACCAAAAAAATAAAATAAAAAAAATAATAATTTTTTTCAGCTTTTTCCTGCTCCGCTTTCTTCTTATGGGAGTGCTTTTTAAATTTTTAAACATCCATTTTACCTCACTTCCCCCAGTTTTTCCTCATTCCCCTAACTTCTCCTTCCCCTTCCCCTAATTCTAATTGATTCTAATTGATTTTATTCATCTTTAAACTCCTAAATTTATGGCATTTTAAGGTGACCCCACTCCCGGGCCCCATGCGCCAGTGCACTTCGTAGTTCCTCTCAAGGAACTACGTACCTTACTATACCTAACCCTAACCCTAACCCTAACCCTACCCTAACCCTACCCTAACCCTAAACCTA
>NC_090777.1:70000-72500 GCF_040054535.1 Antennarius striatus | reverse complement strand
TTCATTGCCTCTGTAAATAAGTGTAATAATAATAAACAATAAATTAATTATAAATTATGAGTATAGTTAATTTTTATTTATTTATTTATTAACTATTTATTTATTTATTTATTGTATGAATACAGTCAATTTCAAAAATCAATCGCCCCTCTGGTCCAGAACAATCAACAAGTTAAATATGAATCTGACCTTCACCGAGTGAATCTCTTATTTTATGAAAAGAAACTTCTCTCTTTAAAATTATTACTTTGGTTTTTACCTGCATGCTTCTTCTTACTTACTTATTGTATATATTTTAACTAATGACTCTTTACTAAAGCACTTATCATTATTGCTCAGATCATATTTTAATTGTTCTTTACCCAGAAGGGACCCTAAATTTATCATAGCACTAATTTGTTGTTTATTATTGTTATTTTAGTTATATATTTATTTAAATGTTTATTTGTATGTAAACAAACATATGAATACCTTTTTTTCTTTCCAGCTGTTTCTTTCCCTAGCCTCAAACACCCATCCCCCCTCTTTCCCTAAACCCTAACCCCTGATTTCTCTAACCCTAAACCCCCAACCCCCCCCCCCCCCTTCCCCAATTCCAAAACTTTTCCTTGTCTTTCCCTTCACCCCAGTCCCTCTGAATGGGTTTAGAGATTTTCCCAGTGCCAGTGTACCCCCAGGATGGTGCAGAGGTAATATCGGTGGCTTTCAGCCTGAGCTCAAGGGTTCAAACCCAAGCTGGACCACATGTCTTTTAGACATTCCTTTAATCCGAGGTTTCCATTATAACTGCATCTCCCCGCAATCACCACCAAGAAGTAATAGCTAAATGCTTTAAACACGGGCTTCGCAGCCAGGGGAACAGGGTTCGGGTCCCGCTCTCTATCTTCCCCATCCTCCCCAAACATCTGTAGAGTGTTTATATTGTGGACAGTATTAACTATTATTCTAATCCAAAACCAAAAAAATAAAATAAAAAAAATAATAATTTTTTTCAGCTTTTTCCTGCTCCGCTTTCTTCTTATGGGAGTGCTTTTTAAATTTTTAAACATCCATTTTACCTCACTTCCCCCAGTTTTTCCTCATTCCCCTAACTTCTCCTTCCCCTTCCCCTAATTCTAATTGATTCTAATTGATTTTATTCATCTTTAAACTCCTAAATTTATGGCATTTTAAGGTGACCCCACTCCCGGGCCCCATGCGCCAGTGCACTTCGTAGTTCCTCTCAAGGAACTACGTACCTTACTATACCTAACCCTAACCCTAACCCTAACCCTACCCTAACCCTAAACCTAACCCTAACCCCTAACCCTAACCCTAACCCTAACCTTAACCCTAACCCTAACCCTAACCCTAACCCTACCCTAACACTACCCTAACCCTACCCTAACCCTAACCCTACCCTAACCCTAACCCTAACCCTCTAACCCTAACCCTAACCCTAACCCTAACCCTAACCCTAACCCCTAACCCCTAACCCTAACCCTAACCCTAACCCTAACCCCTAACCCTAACCCTAACCCTAACCCTAACCCTAACCCTACCCTAACCCTACCCTAACCCTAACCCTAACCCTACCTTAACCCTAACCCTAACCCTCTAACCCTAACCATAACCCTAACCCCTAACCCTAACCCTAACCCTAACCCCTAACCCCTAACCCTAACCCTAACCCCTAACCCTAACCCTAACCCTAACCCCCAACCCAAACCCTAACCCTAACCCTAACCCTAACCCTAACCCCCTAACCCTAACCCCCTAACCCTAACCCTAACCCTAACCCTAACCCCCTAACCCTAACCCTAACCCTAACCCTAACCCTAACCCTTTTGACTTCCATGTATAGTCCATTTTCACCTTATTTAGTTGTGTTGCATCTACTTTGTTGATTGCAATTTGAGCCTGCAGAAATATAAAGAATAAAATCTCTTACATTTGATGTTTTGCTTGCAATTTTATCATGTATTGAGGTACTAATAAGTGTTTTGGGGATAACCTTTTCTTGTTTTTATAATGTTTCCCCTTTTATTTCTGAAATTATTTAACTAACAATATTTGTCTATTTTATTCTATTTATATTTCTGTTTAAGGCACCTTCCCCTCATTCCCCCCCCAAAAATAAATGAATTTAAGACATTTATTAAGGCATTTTTCAAGACCTTTCTATTTATGCCTTATTTATTATATTTATAGAAAATATGGACTATTTTTTCCTTACTTCATATTCATTGCCTCTGTAAATAAGTGTAATAATAATAAACAATAAATTAATTATAAATTATGAGTATAGTTAATTTTTATTTATTTATTTATTAACTATTTATTTATTTATTTATTGTATGAATACAGTCAATTTCAAAAATCAATCGCCCCTCTGGTCCAGAACAATCAACAAGTTAAATATGAATCTGACCTTCACCGAGTGAATCTCTTATTTTATGAAAAGAAACTTCTCTCTTTAAAATTATTACTTTGGTTTTTACCTGCATGCTTCTTCTTACTT
>NC_090777.1:52500-60000 GCF_040054535.1 Antennarius striatus | reverse complement strand
TAACCCTAACCCTAACCCTAACCCCCTAACTCTAACCCTATCCCTAACCCTTTTGACTTCCATGTATAGTCCATTTTCACCTTATTTAGTTGTGTTGCATCTACTTTGTTGATTGCAATTTGAGCCTGCAGAAATATAAAGAATAAAATCTCTTACATTTGATGTTTTGCTTGCAATTTTATCATGTATTGAGGTACTAATAAGTGTTTTGGGGATAACCTTTTCTTGTTTTTATAATGTTTCCCCTTTTATTTCTGAAATTATTTAACTAACAATATTTGTCTATTTTATTCTATTTATATTTCTGTTTAAGGCACCTTCCCCTCATTCCCCCCCAAAAAATAAATGAATTTAAGACATTTATTGAGGCATTTTTCAAGACCTATCTATTTATGCCTTATTTATTATATTTATAGAAAATATGGACTATTTTTTCCTTACTTCATATTCATTGCCTCTGTAAATAAGTGTAATAATAATAAACAATAAATTAATTATAAATTATGAGTATAGTTAATTTTTATTTATTTATTTATTAACTATTTATTTATTTATTTATTGTATGAATACAGTCAATTTCAAAAATCAATCGCCCCTCTGGTCCAGAACAATCAACAAGTTAAATATGAATCTGACCTTCACCGAGTGAATCTCTTATTTTATGAAAAGAAACTTCTCTCTTTAAAATTATTACTTTGGTTTTTACCTGCATGCTTCTTCTTACTTACTTATTGTATATATTTTAACTAATGACTCTTTACTAAAGCACTTATCATTATTGCTCAGATCATATTTTAATTGTTCTTTACCCAGAAGGGACCCTAAATTTATCATAGCACTAATTTGTTGTTTATTATTGTTATTTTAGTTATATATTTATTTAAATGTTTATTTGTATGTAAACAAACATATGAATACCTTTTTTTCTTTCCAGCTGTTTCTTTCCCTAGCCTCAAACACCCATCCCCCCTCTTTCCCTAAACCCTAACCCCTGATTTCTCTAACCCTAAACCCCCAACCCCCCCCCCCTTCCCCAATTCCAAAACTTTTCCTTGTCTTTCCCTTCACCCCAGTCCCTCTGAATGGGTTTAGAGATTTTCCCAGTGCCAGTGTACCCCCAGGATGGTGCAGAGGTAATATCGGTGGCTTTCAGCCTGAGCTCAAGGGTTCAAACCCAAGCTGGACCACATGTCTTTTAGACATTCCTTTAATCCGAGGTTTCCATTATAACTGCATCTCCCCGCAATCACCACCAAGAAGTAATAGCTAAATGCTTTAAACACGGGCTTCGCAGCCAGGGGAACAGGGTTCGGGTCCCGCTCTCTATCTTCCCCATCCTCCCCAAACATCTGTAGAGTGTTTATATTGTGGACAGTATTAACTATTATTCTTATCCAAAACCAAAAAAATAAAATAAAAAAAAAAAAAAAATTTTTCAGCTTTTTCCTGCTCCGCTTTCTTCTTATGGGAGTGCTTTTTAAATTTTTAAACATCCATTTTACCTCACTTCCCCCAGTTTTTCCTCATTCCCCTAACTTCTCCTTCCCCTTCCCCTAATTCTAATTGATTCTAATTGATTTTATTCATCTTTAAACTCCTAAATTTATGGCATTTTAAGGTGACCCCACTCCCGGGCCCCATGCGCCAGTGCACTTCGTAGTTCCTCTCAAGGAACTACGTACCTTACTATACCTAACCCTAACCCTAACCCTAACCCTAACCCTACCCTAACCCTACCCTAACCCTAAACCTAACCCTAACCCCTAACCCTAACCCTAACCCTAACCTTAACCCTAACCCTAACCCTAACCCTAACCCTACCCTAACCCTACCCTAACCCTAACCCTAACCCTAACCCTAACCCTACCCTAACCCTAACCCTAACCCTAACCCTAACCCTCTAACCCTAACCCTAACCCTAACCCTAACCCTAACCCTAACCCTAACCCTAACCCCTAACCCCTAACCCTAACCCTAACCCTAACCCCTAACCCTAACCCTAACCCTAACCCTAACCCTACCCTAACCCTACCCTAACCCTAACCCTAACCCTAACCCTACCCTAACCCTAACCCTAACCCTCTAACCCTAACCATAACCCTAACCCCTAACCCTAACCCTAACCCTAACCCCTAACCCCTAACCCTAACCCTAACCCCTAACCCTAACCCTAACCCTAACCCTAACCCCCAACCCAAACCCTAACCCTAACCCTAACCCCCTAACCCTAACCCCCTAACCCTAACCCTAACCCTAACCCTAACCCCCTAACCCTAACCCTAACCCTAACCCTAACCCTAACCCTTTTGACTTCCATATATAGTCCATTTTCACCTTATTTAGTTGTGTTGCATCTACTTTGTTGATTGCAATTTGAGCCTGCAGAAATATAAAGAATAAAATCTCTTACATTTGATGTTTTGCTTGCAATTTTATCATGTATTGAGGTACTAATAAGTGTTTTGGGGATAACCTTTTCTTGTTTTTATAATGTTTCCCCTTTTATTTCTGAAATTATTTAACTAACAATATTTGTCTATTTTATTCTATTTATATTTCTGTTTAAGGCACCTTCCCCTCATTCCCCCCCCAAAAATAAATGAATTTAAGACATTTATTAAGGCATTTTTCAAGACCTTTCTATTTATGCCTTATTTATTATATTTATAGAAAATATGGACTATTTTTTCCTTACTTCATATTCATTGCCTCTGTAAATAAGTGTAATAATAATAAACAATAAATTAATTATAAATTATGAGTATAGTTAATTTTTATGTATTTATTTATTAACTATTTATTTATTTATTTATTGTATGAATACAGTCAATTTCAAAAATCAATCGCCCCTCTGGTCCAGAACAATCAACAAGTTAAATATGAATCTGACCTTCACCGAGTGAATCTCTTATTTTATGAAAAGAAACTTCTCTCTTTAAAATTATTACTTTGGTTTTTACCTGCATGCTTCTTCTTACTTACTTATTGTATATATTTTAACTAATGACTCTTTACTAAAGCACTTATCATTATTGCTCAGATCATATTTTAATTGTTCTTTACCCAGAAGGGACCCTAAATTTATCATAGCACTAATTTGTTGTTTATTATTGTTATTTTAGTTATATATTTATTTAAATGTTTATTTGTATGTAAACAAACATATGAATACCTTTTTTTCTTTCCAGCTGTTTCTTTCCCTAGCCTCAAACACCCATCCCCCCTCTTTCCCTAAACCCTAACCCCTGATTTCTCCAACCCTAAACCCCCAACCCCCCCCCCCCTTCCCCAATTCCAAAACTTTTCCTTGTCTTTCCCTTCACCCCAGTCCCTCTGAATGGGTTTAGAGATTTTCCCAGTGCCAGTGTACCCCCAGGATGGTGCAGAGGTAATATCGGTGGCTTTCAGCCTGAGCTCAAGGGTTCAAACCCAAGCTGGACCACATGTCTTTTAGACATTCCTTTAATCCGAGGTTTCCATTATAACTGCATCTCCCCACAATCACCACCAAGAAGTAATAGCTAAATGCTTTAAACACGGGCTTCGCAGCCAGGGGAACAGGGTTCGGGTCCCGCTCTCTATCTTCCCCATCCTCCCCAAACATCTGTAGAGTGTTTATATTGTGGACAGTATTAACTATTATTCTTATCCAAAACCAAAAAAATAAAAAATAAAATAAAATAAATTTTTTCAGCTTTTTCCTGCTCCGCTTTCTTCTTATGGGAGTGCTTTTTAAATTTTTAAACATCCATTTTACCTCACTTCCCCCAGTTTTTCCTCATTCCCCTAACTTCTCCTTCCCCTTCCCCTAATTCTAATTGATTCTAATTGATTTTATTCATCTTTAAACTCCTAAATTTATGGCATTTTAAGGTGACCCCACTCCCGGGCCCCATGCGCCAGTGCACTTCGTAGTTCCTCTCAAGGAACTACGTACCTTACTATACCTAACCCTAACCCTAACCCTAACCCTACCCTAACCCTACCCTAACCCTAACCCTAACCCTAACCCTAACCCCTAACCCTAACCCTAACCCTAACCTTAACCCTAACCCTAACCCTAACCCTAACCCTACCCCAACCCTACCCTAACCCTAACCCTAACCCTAACCCTACCCTAACCTAACCCTAACCCTAACCCTCTAACCCTAACCCTAACCCTAACCCTAACCCTAACCCTAACCTTAACCCTAACCCTAACCCCTAACCCCTAACCCTAACCCTTTTGACTTCCATGTATAGTCCATTTTCACCTTATTTAGTTGTGTTGCATCTACTTTGTTGATTGCAATTTGAGCCTGCAGAAATATAAAGAATAAAATCTCTTACATTTGATGTTTTGCTTGCAATTTTATCATGTATTGAGGTACTAATAAGTGTTTTGGGGATCACCTTTTCTTGTTTTTATAATGTTTCCCCTTTTATTTCTGAAATTATTTAACTAACAATATTTGTATATTTTATTCTATTTATATTTCTGTTTAAGGCACCTTCCCCTCATTCCCCCCCCAAAAATAAATGAATTTAAGACATTTATTAAGGCATTTTTCAAGACCTTTCTATTTATGCCTTATTTATTATATTTATAGAAAATATGGACTATTTTTTCCTTACTTCATATTCATTGCCTCTGTAAATAAGTGTAATAATAATTAACAATAAATTAATCATAAATTATGAGTATAGTTAATTTTTATTTATTTATTTATTAACTATTTATTTATTTATTTATTGTATGAATACAGTCAATTTCAAAAATCAATCGCCCCTCTGGTCCAGAACAATCAACAAGTTAAATATGAATCTGACCTTCACCGAGTGAATCTCTTATTTTATGAAAAGAAACTTCTCTCTTTAAAATTATTACTTTGGTTTTTACCTGCATGCTTCTTCTTACTTACTTATTGTATATATTTTAACTAATGACTCTTTACTAAAGCACTTATCATTATTGCTCAGATCATATTTTAATTGTTCTTTACCCAGAAGGGACCCTAAATTTATCATAGCACTAATTTGTTGTTTATTATTGTTATTTTAGTTATATATTTATTTAAATGTTTATTTGTATGTAAACAAACATATGAATACCTTTTTTTCTTTCCAGCTGTTTCTTTCCCTAGCCTCAAACACCCATCCCCCCTCTTTCCCTAAACCCTAACCCCTGATTTCTCTAACCCTAAACCCCCAACCCCCCCCCCCCCCTTCCCCAATTCCAAAACTTTTCCTTGTCTTTCCCTTCACCCCAGTCCCTCTGAATGGGTTTAGAGATTTTCCCAGTGCCAGTGTACCCCCAGGATGGTGCAGAGGTAATATCGGTGGCTTTCAGCCTGAGCTCAAGGGTTCAAACCCAAGCTGGACCACATGTCTTTTAGACATTCCTTTAATCCGAGGTTTCCATTATAACTGCATCTCCCCGCAATCACCACCAAGAAGTAATAGCTAAATGCTTTAAACACGGGCTTCGGAGCCAGGGGAACAGGGTTCGGGTCCCGCTCTCTATCTTCCCCATCCTCCCCAAACATCTGTAGAGTGTTTATATTGTGGACAGTATTAACTATTATTGTTATCCAAAACCAAAAAAAATAAATAAAAAAAATAATAAATTTTTTCAGCTTTTTCCTGCTCCGCTTTCTTCTTATGGGAGTGCTTTTTAAATTTTTAAACATCCATTTTACCTCACTTCCCCCAGTTTTTCCTCATTCCCCTAACTTCTCCTTCCCCTTCCCCTAATTCTAATTGATTCTAATTGATTTTATTCATCTTTAAACTCCTAAATTTATGGCATTTTAAGGTGACCCCACTCCCGGGCCCCATGCGCCAGTGCACTTCGTAGTTCCTCTCAAGGAACTACGTACCTTACTATACCTAACCCTAACCCTAACCCTAACCCTAACCCTACCCTAACCCTACCCTAACCCTAACCCTAACCCTAACCCCTAACCCTAACCCTAACCTTAACCCTAACCCTAACCCTAACCCTACCCTAACCCTACCCTAACCCTAACCCTAACCCTAACCCTACCCTAACCTAACCCTAACCCTAACCCTAACCCTCTAACCCTAACCCTAACCCTAACCCCTAACCCTAACCCTAACCCCTAACCCTAACCCTAACCCTAACCCTAACCCCTAACCCTAACCCTAACCCCCAACCCTAACCCTAACCCCCTAACCCTAACCCTAACCCTAACCCTAACCCTTTTGACTTCCATGTATAGTCCATTTTCACCTTATTTAGTTGTGTTGCATCTACTTTGTTGATTGCAATTTGAGCCTCCAGAAATATAAAGAATAAAATCTCTTACATTTGATGTTTTGCTTGCAATTTTATCATGTATTGAGGTACTAATAAGTGTTTTGGGGATAACCTTTTCTTGTTTTTATAATGTTTCCCCTTTTATTTCTGAAATTATTTAACTAACAATATTTGTCTATTTTATTCTATTTATATTTCTGTTTAAGGCACCTTCCCCTCATTCCCCCCCCAAAAAATAAATGAATTTAAGACATTTATTAAGGCATTTTTCAAGACCTTTCTATTTATGCCTTATTTATTATATTTATAGAAAATATGGACTATTTTTTCCTTACTTCATATTCATTGCCTCTGTAAATAAGTGTAATAATAATAAACAATAAATTAATTATAAATTATGAGTATAGTTAATTTTTATTTATTTATTTATTAACTATTTATTTATTTATTTATTGTATGAATACAGTCAATTTCAAAAATCAATCGTCCCTCTGGTCCAGAACAATCAACAAGTTAAATATGAATCTGACCTTCACCGAGTGAATCTCTTATTTTATGAAAAGAAACTTCTCTCTTTAAAATTATTACTTTGGTTTTTACCTGCATGCTTCTTCTTACTTACTTATTGTATATATTTTAACTAATGACTCTTTACTAAAGCACTTATCATTATTGCTCAGATCATATTTTAATTGTTCTTTACCCAGAAGGGACCCTAAATTTATCATAGCACTAATTTGTTGTTTATTATTGTTATTTTAGTTATATATTTATTTAAATGTTTATTTGTATGTAAACAAACATATGAATACTTTTTTTCTTTCCAGCTGTTTCTTTCCCTAGCCTCAAACACCCATCCCCCCTCTTTCCCTAAACCCTAACCCCTGATTTCTCTAACCCTAAACCCCCAACCCCCCCCCCCCTTCCCCAATTCCAAAACTTTTCCTTGTCTTTCCCTTCACCCCAGTCCCTCTGAATGGGTTTAGAGATTTTCCCAGTGCCAGTGTACCCCCAGGATGGTGCAGAGGTAATATCGGTGGCTTTCAGCCTGAGCTCAAGGGTTCAAACCCAAGCTGGACCACATGTCTTTTAGACATTCCTTTAATCCGAGGTTTCCATTATAACTGCATCTCCCCGCAATCACCACCAAGAAGTAATAGCTAAATGCTTTAAACACGGGCTTCGCAGCCAGGGGAACAGGGTTCGGGTCCCGCTCTCTATCTTCCCCATCCTCCCCAAAC
>NC_090777.1:37500-40000 GCF_040054535.1 Antennarius striatus | reverse complement strand
GAGTGCTTTTTAAATTTTTAAACATCCATTTTACCTCACTTCCCCCAGTTTTTCCTCATTCCCCTAACTTCTCCTTCCCCTTCCCCTAATTCTAATTGATTCTAATTGATTTTATTCATCTTTAAACTCCTAAATTTATGGCATTTTAAGGTGACCCCACTCCCGGGCCCCATGCGCCAGTGCACTTCGTAGTTCCTCTCAAGGAACTACGTACCTTACTATACCTAACCCTAACCCTAACCCTAACCCTAACCCTACCCTAACCCTACCCTAACCCTAAACCTAACCCTAACCCCTAACCCTAACCCTAACCCTAACCTTAACCCTAACCCTAACCCTAACCCTAACCCTACCCTACCCTAACCCTACCCTAACCCTAACCCTAACCCTAACCCTACCCTAACCCTAACCCTAACCCTAACCCTAACCCTCTAACCCTAACCCTAACCCTAACCCTAACCCTAACCTTAACCCTAACCCTAACCCCTAACCCCTAACCCTAACCCTAACCCTAACCCCTAACCCTAACCCTAACCCTAACCCTACCCTAACCCTACCCTAACCCTAACCCTAACCCTAACCCTACCCTAACCCTAACCCTAACCCTCTAACCCTAACCATAACCCTAACCCCTAACCCTAACCCTAACCCCTAACCCCTAACCCTAACCCTAACCCCTAACCCTAACCCTAACCCTAACCCCCAACCCAAACCCTAACCCTAACCCTAACCCCCTAACCCTAACCCTAACCCTAACCCTAACCCCCTAACCCTAACCCTAACCCTAACCCTAACCCTAACCCTTTTGACTTCCATGTATAGTCCATTTTCACCTTATTTAGTTGTGTTGCATCTACTTTGTTGATTGCAATTTGAGCCTGCAGAAATATAAAGAATAAAATCTCTTACATTTGATGTTTTGCTTGCAATTTTATCATGTATTGAGGTACTAATAAGTGTTTTGGGGATAACCTTTTTTTCCCCTTTTATTTCTGAAATTATTTAACTAATATTTAACTAACAATATTTGTCTATTTTATTCTATTTATATTTCTGTTTAAGGCACCTTCCCCTCATTCCCCCCCCAAAAATAAATGAATTTAAGACATTTATTAAGGCATTTTTCAAGACCTTTCTATTTATGCCTTATTTATTATATTTATAGAAAATATGGACTATTTTTTCCTTACTTCATATTCATTGCCTCTGTAAATAAGTGTAATAATAATAAACAATAAATTAATTATAAATTATGAGTATAGTTAATTTTTATGTATTTATTTATTAACTATTTATTTATTTATTTATTGTATGAATACAGTCAATTTCAAAAATCAATCGCCCCTCTGGTCCAGAACAATCAACAAGTTAAATATGAATCTGACCTTCACCGAGTGAATCTCTTATTTTATGAAAAGAAACTTCTCTCTTTAAAATTATTACTTTGGTTTTTACCTGCATGCTTCTTCTTACTTACTTATTGTATATATTTTAACTAATGACTCTTTACTAAAGCACTTATCATTATTGCTCAGATCATATTTTAATTGTTCTTTACCCAGAAGGGACCCTAAATTTATCATAGCACTAATTTGTTGTTTATTATTGTTATTTTAGTTATATATTTATTTAAATGTTTATTTGTATGTAAACAAACATATGAATACCTTTTTTTCTTTCCAGCTGTTTCTTTCCCTAGCCTCAAACACCCATCCCCCCTCTTTCCCTAAACCCTAACCCCTGATTTCTCTAACCCTAAACCCCCAACCCCCCCCCCCCCCCTTCCCCAATTCCAAAACTTTTCCTTGTCTTTCCCTTCACCCCAGTCCCTCTGAATGGGTTTAGAGATTTTCCCAGTGCCAGTGTACCCCCAGGATGGTGCAGAGGTAATATCGGTGGCTTTCAGCCTGAGCTCAAGGGTTCAAACCCAAGCTGGACCACATGTCTTTTAGACATTCCTTTAATCCGAGGTTTCCATTATAACTGCATCTCCCCGCAATCACCACCAAGAAGTAATAGCTAAATGCTTTAAACACGGGCTTCGCAGCCAGGGGAACAGGGTTCGGGTCCCGCTCTCTATCTTCCCCATCCTCCCCAAACATCTGTAGAGTGTTTATATTGTGGACAGTATTAACTATTATTGTTATCCAAAACCAAAAAAAAAAAATAAAAAAAATAATAATTTTTTCAGCTTTTTCCTGCTCCGCTTTCTTCTTATGGGAGTGCTTTTTAAATTTTTAAACATCCATTTTACCTCACTTCCCCCAGTTTTTCCTCATTCCCCTAACTTCTCCTTCCCCTTCCCCTAATTCTAATTGATTCTAATTGATTTTATTCATCTTTAAACTCCTAAATTTATGGCATTTTAAGGTGACCCCACTCCCGGGCCCCATGCGCCAGTGCACTTCGTAGTTCCTCTCAAGGAACTACGTACCTTACTATACCTAACCCTAACCCTAACCCTAACCCTAACCCTACCCTAACCCTACCCTAACCCTAA
>NC_090777.1:27500-30000 GCF_040054535.1 Antennarius striatus | reverse complement strand
CAGAAGGGACCCTAAATTTATCATAGCACTAATTTGTTGTTTATTATTGTTATTTTAGTTATATATTTATTTAAATGTTTATTTGTATGTAAACAAACATATGAATACCTTTTTTTCTTTCCAGCTGTTTCTTTCCCTAGCCTCAAACACCCATCCCCCCTCTTTCCCTAAACCCTAACCCCTGATTTCTCTAACCCTAACCCCACCCCCCCCCTAATTCCAAAACTTTTCCTTGTCTTTCCCTTCACCCCAGTCCCTCTGAATGGGTTTAGAGATTTTCCCAGTGCCAGTGTACCCCCAGGATGGTGCAGAGGTAATATCGGTGGCTTTCAGCCTGAGCTCAAGGGTTCAAACCCAAGCTGGACCACATGTCTTTTAGACATTCCTTTAATCCGAGGTTTCCATTATAACTGCATCTCCCCGCAATCACCACCAAGAAGTAATAGCTAAATGCTTTAAACACGGGCTTCGCAGCCAGGGGAACAGGGTTCGGGTCCCGCTCTCTATATTCCCCATCCTCCCCAAACATCTGTAGAGTGTTTATATTGTGGACAGTATTAACTATTATTCTACTCCAAAACCAAAAAAAAAAAAAAAAAAAAATAATTTTTTTCATCTTTTTCCTGCTCCGCTTTCTTCTTATGGGAGTGCTTTTTAAATTTTTAAACATCCATTTTACCTCACTTCCCCCAGTTTTTCCTCATTCCCCTAACTTCTCCTTCCCCTTCCCCTAATTCTAATTGATTCTAATTGA
Source organism: Antennarius striatus (assembly GCF_040054535.1). Classification (NCBI taxonomy): domain Eukaryota; kingdom Metazoa; phylum Chordata; class Actinopteri; order Lophiiformes; family Antennariidae; genus Antennarius; species Antennarius striatus. Next base: position 29,246 of record NC_090777.1, on the reverse strand, counting down.
TTTTATTCATCTTTAAACTCCTAAATTTATGGCATTTTAAGGTGACCCCACTCCCGGGCCCCATGCGCCAGTGCACTTCGTAGTTCCTCTCAAGGAACTACGTACCTTACTATACCTAACCCTAACCCTAACCCTAACCCTAACCCTACCCTAACCCTACCCTAACCCTAAACCTAACCCTAACCCCTAACCCTAACCCTAACCCTAACCTTAACCCTAACCCTAACCCTAACCCTAACCTTCCCTAACCCTACCCTAACCCTAACCCTAACCCTAACCCTAACCCTAACCTACCCTAACCCTAACCCTAACCCTAACCCTAACCCTCTAACCCTAACCCTAACCCTAACCTAACCCTAACCTAACCCTAACCCTAACCCCTAACCCCTAACCCTAACCCTAACCCTAACCCCTAACCCTAACCCTAACCCTAACCCTACCCTAACCCTACCCTAACCCTAACCCTAACCCTAACCCTACCCTAACCCTAACCCTAACCCTCTAACCCTAACCATAACCCTAACCCCTAACCCTAACCCTAACCCTAACCCTAACCCCTAACCCTAACCCTAACCCTAACCCTAACCCTAACCCTAACCCTAACCCCCAACCCAAACCCTAACCCTAACCCTAACCCCCTAACCCTAACCCTAACCCTAACCCTAACCCCCTAACCCTAACCCTAACCCTAACCCTAACCCTAACCCTAACCCTTTTGACTTCCATGTATAGTCCATTTTCACCTTATTTAGTTGTGTTGCATCTACTTTGTTGATTGCAATTTGAGCCTGCAGAAATATAAAGAATAAAATCTCTTACATTTGATGTTTTGCTTGCAATTTTATCATGTATTGAGGTACTAATAAGTGTTTTGGGGATAACCTTTTCTTGTTTTTATAATGTTTCCCCTTTTATTTCTGAAATTATTTAACTAACAATATTTGTCTATTTTATTCTATTTATATTTCTGTTTAAGGCACCTTCCCCTCATTCCCCCCCCAAAAATAAATGAATTTAAGACATTTATTAAGGCATTTTTCAAGACCTTTCTATTTATGCCTTATTTATTATATTTATAGAAAATATGGACTATTTTTTCCTTACTTCATATTCATTGCCTCTGTAAATAAGTGTAATAATAATAAACAATAAATTAATTATAAATTATGAGTATAGTTAATTTTTATGTATTTATTTATTAACTATTTATTTATTTATTTATTGTATGAATACAGTCAATTTCAAAAATCAATCGCCCCTCTGGTCCAGAACAATCAACAAGTTAAATATGAATCTGACCTTCACCGAGTGAATCTCTTATTTTATGAAAAGAAACTTCTCTCTTTAAAATTATTACTTTGGTTTTTACCTGCATGCTTCTTCTTACTTACTTATTGTATATATTTTAACTAATGACTCTTTACTAAAGCACTTATCATTATTGCTCAGATCATATTTTAATTGTTCTTTACCCAGAAGGGACCCTAAATTTATCATAGCACTAATTTGTTGTTTATTATTGTTATTTTAGTTATATATTTATTTAAATGTTTATTTGTATGTAAACAAACATATGAATACCTTTTTTTCTTTCCAGCTGTTTCTTTCCCTAGCCTCAAACACCCATCCCCCCTCTTTCCCTAAACCCTAACCCCTGATTTCTCTAACCCTAAACCCCCAACCCCCCCCCCCCCCTTCCCCAATTCCAAAACTTTTCCTTGTCTTTCCCTTCACCCCAGTCCCTCT
>NC_090777.1:7500-22500 GCF_040054535.1 Antennarius striatus | reverse complement strand
TATTATTATTATTATTGTTATAATTATTATTATTATTATATTTTTTGATATCTTATTGAGTTTATGTTGGGGATATGTTGTAGGTGGAGTATATATGGGTGTGTGTGTGTGTGTGTCTGTAGGTGTAAGTAGGTGGAGGAACGCTGAAGATGCTGTTCCTGGATGATGTGTGTAGGTGTGTGAGTAGTTGGTGGAACGCTTGAAGATGCTGTTCCTGGATGATGTGTGTGAGTGTGTGGGTAGGTGGAGGAACGCTGAAGATGCTGTTCCTGGATGATGTGTGTGAGTGTGTGAGTAGGTGGAGGAACGCTTGAAGATGCTGTTCCTGGATGATGTGTGTGAGTGTGTGAGTAGGTGGGGGAACGCTTGAAGATGCTGTTCCTGGATGATTTGTGTAAGTGTGTGAGTGTAGGTGGGGGAACGCTGAAGATGCTGTTCCTGGATGATGTGTGTGAGTGTGTGAGTAGGTGGAGGAACGCTTGAAGATGCTGTTCCTGGATGATGTGTGTGAGTGTGTGAGTAGGTGGAGGAACGCTTGAAGATGCTGTTCCTGGATGATGTGTGTGAGTGTGTGAGTGTAGGTGGAGGAACGCTTGAAGATGCTCTTCCTGGATGATTTGTGTAAGTGTGTGAGTGTAGGTGGGGGAACGCTGAAGATGCTGTTCCTGGATGATGAGTGTGAGTGTGTGAGTGTAGGTGGGGGAACGCTGAAGATGCTGTTCCTGGATGATGTGTGTGAGTGTGTGAGTGTAGGTGGGGGAACGCTGAAGATGCTGTTCCTGGATGATGAGTGTGAGTGTGTGAGTAGGTGGGGGAACGCTTGGAGATGCTGTTCCTGGATGATGTGTGTAAGTGTGTGAGTAGTTGGAGGAACGCTGAAGATGCTGTTCCTGGATGATGTGTGTGAGTGTGTGAGTAGGTGGAGGAACGCTGAAGATGCTGTTCCTGGATGATGTGTGTGAGTGTGTGAGTAGGTGGGGGAACGCTGAAGATGCTGTTCCTGGATTATGTTTGTAGGTTGTGTGTGTGTGTGTGTGTGTGTGTGTGTGTGTGTGTGTGTGTGTGTGTGTGTGTGTGTGTGTGTGTGTGTGTGTGTGTGTGTGTGTGTGTGTGTGTGTTGGTGTAAGTAGGTGGGGGAACGCTGAAGATGCTGTTCCTGGATTGTGTGTGTGTGTGTGTGTGTGTGTGTGTGTGTGTGTGTGTGTGTCGGTGTAAGTAGGTGGGGGAACGCTGAAGATGCTGTTCCTGGATTGTGTGTGTGTGTGTGTGTGTGTGTGTGTGTGTGTGTGTGTGTGTGTGTGTGTGTGTTGGTGTAAGTAGGTGGGGGAACGCTGAAGATGCTGTTCCTGGATTGTGTGTGTGTGTGTGTGTGTGTGTGTGTGTGTGTGTGTGTGTGTGTGTGTGTGTGTGTGTGTGTGTGTGTGTGTGTGTGTGTGTGTGTGTGTGTGTGTGTTGTGTGTGTCAGTAGGTTGAGGAAAGTTGTGAGTGTTGATCCAGGGGTTAGGGGGGGGGGTGTAGGGTGTGAGAGAGAGGGGGGGTGTGGGAGGGTAGGAGGAGTGGGGGGAAGAGGGGGGGGAGGAGAGAGAGAGGGGAGAGGAGCGAGAGGGGGGGGGGGAAGAGGGGGGGAAAAAATGAAGAAAGTATAGAGAAGAAATAAAAAAATGTATACACATACATAATCATTATCAATCTCTTAACATATTAGTAGGTGGAAGACCATAACCAGTTTTCTATGTGTAAATACAAACATTCCTGTGAAGTAGTACATGGTTATTGAGTGCATAAATAGTTGATCATTCCTTCTAACAGAGTAACACTGACTGTTTGGTGTAACAGTGTTGGTGTTCTAAGCTATGTATACTGTATTAATATTATGTATAATTCCATAGAGCCTTCATCTATAATGGTAGTAAAAAAGGTGGTGGTGGTAACAGCAAAAAAATAATAATAAGAACCTACTACATGGGTTGAAGTAGGTCCCCTGGTGAGATGTAAGTGGTGGGTTATTGGTATTGTCTTGAGATTGTTGATTTAAGGAGGGTATATGAGAAAGAGGTGGGTCCAATTTGTTTAGGTTGCCATGTTTGGGTATTAAGTGGTTATTATTACTTTGGACTATAAGGGATCAAATCACTGTTGAGTGTTTTTGATCATAAATGTGTGTTTCTAAATTTCAGAACACCTCATCAGCGGCTGCATCCAAGGGTCTCATCAACCGTTTCTGCCTTTCACAACCGTACGATCTCCTCCCTTGGCGGCTGCTCAGGGTGATCAAGTCCTGAGCCGTGTTCCGTGTCCAATGAGATACTGGGTCCTTTCTACGTCTATTTATTGAGAATTTTGGTTGGGGAAGATAATGTTTAAGAGGTAAAGATTGGAGGTGGACCACAGCATCTGAGCATTCTACATTATGAGCAAAAGTCCCATATATGGCAGTTAAGTAATTTGGTGGATCAAAAGATCTTTAGGTTTGATTTTGGTGGTAGTTGTTATATTAAAGTAAAGAATGAGGTCTTATATAATCTGGATAAGTAGGTCGGTAAATGTGAGACCGAGTGGTCTCTGTTAAATGGAATAAAAGGCTGGTGGTGGTAGTAATACGAAACAGGTATTAGGAAGCACTTACCTGAGGTAGGTGGATGGTTGTGCCAGGAGATATCTGGTCAGTTTAGGAGTCGGTGAAGAAAAGGAGGGTTAAATCTTCTATGGTAGATTCTAAAAAGTATTTCAAGGTTTCGTCCGGATAAATTGGTGGGTTTTGGGGTGGAAGATTTATATAGGTTATGGGTGGGTCATTCTGAGGAAGTGGGTGGGCAGTTTATGGTAAGAGGGGTAAATGTAGATTGAGAGTGGGACAATAGTTGAGGTGTAAAAATTGACAGGTAGGATGTGGGGACGTCTCCATAGGTCCCCTTGGGATGATTTTATTTCTGGGTTAAAGGTGGATAAAATAGGATGGTGAATATATTCATTTATTAAAGGTAAAATTCCAGGTTTTGTGCTAGCATGGTGGATTAATTTATTAGTCTATTACGGATAAATGAACCAAGGGTTAAAAGGAAGGGTAAACTAATGTTTTGTTGTCTTGTTAAGGTAAATGGTGAATAATTATCTGAGTCAGTAAAGGGCAAAATTATTAATGTTTAAACTAGGAATGGTGAATTATAGAGCGTGTGAATAAATAGTGTGTTAATTTCTTACTTCTATTCAGGAAGAAATTAATGTTAAATAATTAGTAGATTAATTTAGCTTCTAGTAATAGATGACCTTCAGTGTTCAATAAATTTATTCTATTTTACAGGTAAAAATGATTGTGAGTTAAGAGATAAATGAATTGCTTACTGTATTAAGATGAGAGTGCCAGGTGTTAAAGTAAGTTAGTAATATTTATCTGTCTGGATTATAGATGAAATGACCAATGTTAGAGGAATTAGTAAATCAATTTCTTTCTGTGTTACAGATGAAATTGTCAAGTGTTTTAGTGGAATCGTGGAGTAATTTTGGATATGATAAATGTAATAGCCAAGTCAATAAGTCACATAGTAAATAGAAAGTTAAGTGTGTAAGGGATAAAGTAAAAGGTATTTAGATAGGATCAGGAATTAAATACTTCTATAGCACTGTTGTCTGAGGAAGTGGGTGGGCAGTTTTTGGTAGGTGGGGTAAATGTAGATTAAGAGTGGGACAATAGTTGAGGTGTAAGAATTGACAGGTAGGATGTGGGCACGTCTCCGCATGTCCCCTTGGGATGATTTTATTTCTGGGTTAGAGGTGAATAAAATAGGATGGTGAATATATCAATTGGTTAAGGTTATATTCCAAGTGTTGAGTTAGCATGGTGAATTAATTTATTGGTCTATTACAGATAAATGAAGCAAGGGTTAAGAGGAAGGGTAAACTAATGTTTTGTTGTCCAATAAAGGTAAATGGTGAATAATTGTCTGAGTCAGTAAAGGGAAGAATTATTAAAGTAAAGACTTGGAATGGTGAATTGATTTCTTGTTATATATTAGAGGTAAGTTGTAGAGCGTGTGAATAGTGTGTTGATTTCTAAATTGTATTCAGGAAGAGATTATCTAATGTTGAATGATTAGTAGATTAATTTAGCTTCTTGTTATAGATGACATTCAGTGTTAAATCAGTTCATTCTATTTTATAGGCAAAAAAATTGTAAGTAGAGGGATAAATGAATTGCATGCTGTATTAAGATGAGAGTGCCAAGTGTTTGAGTAGGTTAGTAATATTTATCTGTCTGGATTATAGATGAAATGACCAATGTTAGAGGAATTAGTGAATCAATTTCTTTCTGTGTTACAGATGAAATTGTCAGGTGTTTAAATAGAATAGTGGATACATTTTGATATGGTAAATGTAATGGCCTGGTCAATAAGTCAGATAATAAATTGAAAGTTAAATGTGTAGGGGATAGAGTGAAAGGTATTTAGATAGGATCGGGAATAAATTCCATAACACAGTTAAATATTGAGTGTTTGATAAAAATTGTCGAATAGTTTCTTTCTCTTTGGTAGATGAAATTCCTGGCCATTAAATAAATGGTGAATTTCTATCTATATTGCAGGTAAGATAACCAAGTGTGTGGAAAAGACGGTGAATTGATGTCTATTTATAGTAAGTGGAATTAAACATTTCTATGATAAAATTGTTGAATGGATATCATTTTATTGTAGGAGAAATTGACAAGAGCTGGTAGGATATTTCTATCTTTATTAAGGATGAATTACTAGTGTTAGAGTTATGGTTAGGATAAGGGTTAGGATTAGAGTTAAGGTTAGGGTTAAGGGAGAAAGAGAAAAAGAGAGAGTGTGAGAAGGGGGGGGGGGGGGATGGGAAGAGAGAGAGAGAGAGACAAAGAGGGAGAGAGAGAAAAGAAAAGGGGGGTTAGGGTATGGTAGGATGCTAAGGTTAGGGTTAGACGCTGGGTTAGGGTTAAATTTAGACATTATGGTTAGGGTTAGGGTTAGATGCTGGGTTAGGGTTAAGGTTGGACGCTATGGTTAGGGTTAGACGTTATGGTTAGACGCTGGGTTAGGGTTAGACGTAATGTTTTGGGTTACACGTTAGGGTTGGGGTTAAGGTTAGACGATATGGTTAGGGTTAGGGTTAGACGTTAGGGTTAGATGTTAGAGTTAGGTTTGGGCGCTATGGTTAGGGTTGGGGTTAGACGTTATGGTTAGGGTTAGATGCTGGGTAGGGTTAAGGTGGGATGCTATGGTTAGGGTTAGACGTTAGGGTTAGGGTTGGACGCTATGGTTAGGGTTAGGGTTAGACGTTGGGGTTAGGGTTGGACGCTATGGTTAGGGTTAGGGTTGAGGTTGGACGATTTGGTTAGGGTTAGACGTTAGGGTTAGGTTTAAGGTTAGGGTTAGGCGCTAGGGTTAGGGTTAGGTTTAGGGTTAGGGGTCAGGTTAGACGCTTGGGTTAGGGTTAGACGCTAGGGTTAGGGTTAGGTTTAAGGTTAGGGTTAGACGCTGGGGTTAGGGTTGGACGTTATGGTTAGGGTTAGGGTTGAGGTTGGACGATTTGGTTAGGGTTAGACGTTAGGGTTAGGTTTAAGGTTAGGGTTAGGCGCTAGGGTTAGGGTTAGGTTTAGACGTTAGGGTTAGGGTTAGAGGCTAGGGTTAGGGTTAGGCGTAAGGTTAGGGTTAGGTGCTAGGGTTAGGTTTAGACGCTGGGCTTAGGGTTAGACGTTAGGGTTAGGGTTAGGGGTAAGGTTAGACGTTAGGGTTAGGGTTAGACGCTAGGGTTAGGGTTAAGGTTAGGGTTAGGCGCTAGGGTTAGGGTTAGGGTTAGACGCTAGGGTTAGGGTTAGGCTAAAGGTTAGGGTTAGGCGCTAGGGTTAGGTTTAGGGTTAGACGCTAGGGTTAGGGTTAGGCTTAAGGTTAGGGTTAGGCGCTAGGGTTAGGGTTAGGTTTAGACGTTAGGGTTAGGGTTAGAGGCTAGGGTTAGGGTTAGGCTTAAGGTTAGGGTTAGGTGCTAGGGTTAGGTTTAGACGCTAGGCTTAGGGTTAGACGTTAGGGTTAGGGTTAGGGGTAAGGGTAGACGTTAGAGTTAGGGTTAGACGCTAGGGTTAGGGTTAGGTTTAAGGTTAGGGTTAGGCGCTAGGGTTAGGGTTAAGTTTAGACGTTAGGGTTAGGGTTAGACGCTAGGGTTAGGGTTAGGCTTAAGGTTAGGGTTAGGCACTAGGGTTAGGTTTAGGGTTAGACGCTAGGGTGAGGGTTAGGTTTTGATGCTAGGGTTAGACGCTAGGGTTAGGGGTAGGCGCTGGGGTTAAGAGGGAAGAGGAGGAAGAGTAGGGAGAGAGGAGGGTAAGAGAGAGAGAGGGGGGGGTGTGGGACGGTGTGTGAGAGAGAGGGAGTGTGGGGGTGTGTGTGTGTGTGTGTGTGCGTGTGTATGTGTGTGTGTATGAGTGACAGTGTGTGTGAGTGTGTGTGTGTGTGTGTGTGTGTGTGTGTGTGTGTGAGGAAATGTGAGTGTGTTTGAGTGAGTGTGTAAGTGAGTGTGTGAGTGAGTGTGTGAGTGTGTGAGTGTGTGTGGGTGAGTGAGTATGGACCAAGATAGAGTTCTGGAAAGTTCGCCTGTATGTGCTGAAGAATTCCAGTGCCTGAATGGGCTTACCTCTATCTGGTCCTCTCCCTCAGGTATTGAGGGAAGGGCTGGATAAAGTTCTGGAGGGGATGGTTTGTGTAAAATGTAAATGTGTATTGGGAACAGGAGCTTTGGGTTAAGGAGATACACCGCAGTCCGTCGGCTCTCGCTGGGTTAGGTTGATTGTAAATGGGGCTCAGTAGGTTCCTGTTTCCCCGAAGGTAGACAGTACCCCTGGCATGCTCTGGCCCACGCTTGTCGTCACCTGTATCCCTCCCAGCTCCTAGTTCCCTTAGCTTTAAGATATTATTATTATTATTGTTATAATTATTATTATTATTATATTTTTTGATATGTTATTGAGTTTATGTTGGGGATATGTTGTAGGTGGAGTATGTATGGGTGTGTGTGTGTGTGTGTGTGTCTGTAGGTGTAAGTAGGTGGAGGAACGCTGAAGATGCTGTTCCTGGATGATGTGTGTAGGTGTGTGAGTAGTTGGAGGAACGCTTGAAGATGCTGTTCCTGGATGATGTGTGTGAGTGTGTGGGTAGGTGGAGGAACGCTGAAGATGCTGTTCCTGGATGATGTGTGTGAGTGTGTGAGTAGGTGGAGGAACGCTTGAAGATGCTGTTCCTGGATGATGTGTGTGAGTGTGTGAGTGTAGGTGGAGGAACGCTTGAAGATGCTGTTCCTGGATGATTTGTGTAAGTGTGTGAGTGTAGGTGGGGGAACGCTGAAGATGCTGTTCCTGGATGATGAGTGTGAGTGTGTGAGTAGGTCGGGGAACGCTTGAAGATGCTGTTCCTGGATGATTTGTGTAAGTGTGTGAGTGTGTAGGTGGGGGAACGCTGAAGATGCTGTTCCTGGATGATGTGTGTGAGTGTGTGAGTAGGTGGAGGAACGCTTGAAGATGCTGTTCCTGGATGATGTGTGTGAGTGTGTGAGTGTAGGTGGAGGAACGCTGAAGATGCTGTTCCTGGATGATGTGTGTGAGTGTGTGAGTAGGTGGAGGAACGCTTGAAGATGCTGTTCCTGGATGATGTGTGTGAGTGTGTGAGTAGGTGGGGGAACGCTTGAAGATGCTGTTCCTGGATGATTTGTGTAAGTGTGTGAGTGTAGGTGGGGGAACGCTGAAGATGCTGTTCCTGGATGATGTGTGTGAGTGTGTGAGTAGGTGGAGGAACGCTTGAAGATGCTGTTCCTGGATGATGTGTGTGAGTGTGTGAGTAGGTGGAGGAACGCTTGAAGATGCTGTTCCTGGATGATGTGTGTGAGTGTGTGAGTGTAGGTGGAGGAACGCTTGAAGATGCTGTTCCTGGATGATTTGTGTAAGTGTGTGAGTGTAGGTGGGGGAACGCTGAAGATGCTGTTCCTGGATGATGAGTGTGAGTGTGTGAGTAGGTGGGGGAACGCTTGAAGATGCTGTTCCTGGATGATGTGTGTAAGTGTGTGAGTAGTTGGAGGAACGCTGAAGATGCTGTTCCTTGATGATGTGTGTGAGTGTGTGAGTAGGTGGAGGAACGCTTGAAGATGCTGTTCCTGGATGATTTGTGTAAGTGTGTGAGTGTGTAGGTGGGGGAACGCTGAAGATGCTGTTCCTGGATGATGTGTGTGAGTAGGTGGAGGAACGCTTGAAGATGCTGTTCCTGGATGATGTGTGTGAGTGTGTGAGTGTAGGTGGAGGAACGCTGAAGATGCTGTTCCTGGATGATGTGTGTGAGTGTGTGAGTAGGTGGAGGAACGCTGAAGATGCTGTTCCTGGATGATGTGTGTGAGTGTGTGAGTAGGTGGAGGAACGCTTGAAGATGCTGTTCCTGGATGATGTGTGTGAGTGTGTGGGTAGGTGGGGGAACGCTGAAGATGCTGTTCCTGGATGATGTGTGTGAGTGTGTGAGTAGTTGGAGGGACGCTGAAGATGCTGTTCCTTGATGATGGTTGTAAGTGTGTGAGTATGTGGAGGAACGCTTGAAGATGCTGTTCCTGGATGATTTATGTAAGTGTGTGAGTGTAGGTGGGGGAACGCTGAAGATGCTGTTCCTGGATGATGTGTGTGAGTGTGTGAGTAGGTGGGGGAACGCTTGGAGATGCTGTTCCTGGATGATGTGTGTGAGTGTGTGAGTGTGTGTGTGTGTGAGGAAATGTGAGTGTGTTTGAGTGAGTGTGTAAGTGAGTGTGTGAGTGAGTGTGTGAGTGTGTGTGGGTGAGTGAGTATGGACCAAGATAGAGTTCTGGAAAGTTCGCCTGTATGTGCTGAAGAATTCCAGTGCCTGAATGGGCTTACCTCTATCTGGTCCTCTCCCTCAGGTATTGAGGGAAGGGCTGGATAAAGTTCTGGAGGGGATGGTTTGTGTAAAATGTAAATGTGTAATGGGAACAGGAGCTTTGGGTTAAGGAGATACACCGCAGTCCGTCGGCTCTCGCTGGGTTAGGTTGATTGTGAATGGGGCTCAGTAGGTTCCTGTTTCCCCGAAGGTAGACAGTACCCCTGGCATGCTCTGGCCCTCGCTTGTCGTCACCTGTATCCCTCCCGGCTCCGAGTTCCCTTAGCTTTAAGATATTATTATTATTATTGTTATAATTATTATTATTATTATATTTTTTGATATCTTATTGAGTTTATGTTGGGGATATGTTGTAGGTGGAGTATATATGGGTGTGTGTGTGTGTGTGTCTGTAGGTGTAAGTAGGTGGAGGAACGCTGAAGATGCTGTTCCTGGATGATGTGTGTAGGTGTGTGAGTAGTTGGTGGAACGCTTGAAGATGCTGTTCCTGGATGATGTGTGTGAGTGTGTGGGTAGGTGGAGGAACGCTGAAGATGCTGTTCCTGGATGATGTGTGTGAGTGTGTGAGTAGGTGGAGGAACGCTTGAAGATGCTGTTCCTGGATGATGTGTGTGAGTGTGTGAGTAGGTGGGGGAACGCTTGAAGATGCTGTTCCTGGATGATTTGTGTAAGTGTGTGAGTGTAGGTGGGGGAACGCTGAAGATGCTGTTCCTGGATGATGTGTGTGAGTGTGTGAGTAGGTGGAGGAACGCTTGAAGATGCTGTTCCTGGATGATGTGTGTGAGTGTGTGAGTAGGTGGAGGAACGCTTGAAGATGCTGTTCCTGGATGATGTGTGTGAGTGTGTGAGTGTAGGTGGAGGAACGCTTGAAGATGCTCTTCCTGGATGATTTGTGTAAGTGTGTGAGTGTAGGTGGGGGAACGCTGAAGATGCTGTTCCTGGATGATGAGTGTGAGTGTGTGAGTGTAGGTGGGGGAACGCTGAAGATGCTGTTCCTGGATGATGTGTGTGAGTGTGTGAGTGTAGGTGGGGGAACGCTGAAGATGCTGTTCCTGGATGATGAGTGTGAGTGTGTGAGTAGGTGGGGGAACGCTTGGAGATGCTGTTCCTGGATGATGTGTGTAAGTGTGTGAGTAGTTGGAGGAACGCTGAAGATGCTGTTCCTGGATGATGTGTGTGAGTGTGTGAGTAGGTGGAGGAACGCTGAAGATGCTGTTCCTGGATGATGTGTGTGAGTGTGTGAGTAGGTGGGGGAACGCTGAAGATGCTGTTCCTGGATTATGTTTGTAGGTTGTGTGTGTGTGTGTGTGTGTGTGTGTGTGTGTGTGTGTGTGTGTGTGTGTGTGTGTGTGTGTGTGTGTGTGTGTGTGTGTGTGTGTGTGTGTGTTGGTGTAAGTAGGTGGGGGAACGCTGAAGATGCTGTTCCTGGATTGTGTGTGTGTGTGTGTGTGTGTGTGTGTGTGTGTGTGTGTGTGTGTCGGTGTAAGTAGGTGGGGGAACGCTGAAGATGCTGTTCCTGGATTGTGTGTGTGTGTGTGTGTGTGTGTGTGTGTGTGTGTGTGTGTGTGTGTGTGTGTGTGTGTGTGTTGGTGTAAGTAGGTGGGGGAACGCTGAAGATGCTGTTCCTGGATTGTGTGTGTGTGTGTGTGTGTGTGTGTGTGTGTGTGTGTGTGTGTGTGTGTGTGTGTGTGTGTGTGTGTGTGTGTGTGTGTGTGTGTGTGTTTGTGTGTGTCAGTAGGTTGAGGAAAGTTGTGAGTGTTGATCCAGGGGTTAGGGGGGGGGGTGTAGGGTGTGAGAGAGAGGGGGGGTGTGGGAGGGTAGGAGGAGTGGGGGGAAGAGGGGGGGGAGGAGAGAGAGAGGGGAGAGGAGCGAGAGGGGGGGGGGGAAGAGGGGGGGAAAAAATGAAGAAAGTATAGAGAAGAAATAAAAAAATGTATACACATACATAATCATTATCAATCTCTTAACATATTAGTAGGTGGAAGACCATAACCAGTTTTCTATGTGTAAATACAAACATTCCTGTGAAGTAGTACATGGTTATTGAGTGCATAAATAGTTGATCATTCCTTCTAACAGAGTAACACTGACTGTTTGGTGTAACAGTGTTGGTGTTCTAAGCTATGTATACTGTATTAATATTATGTATAATTCCATAGAGCCTTCATCTATAATGGTAGTAAAAAAGGTGGTGGTGGTAACAGCAAAAAAATAATAATAAGAACCTACTACATGGGTTGAAGTAGGTCCCCTGGTGAGATGTAAGTGGTGGTTTATTGGTATTGTCTTGAGATTGTTGATTTAAGGAGGGTATATGAGAAAGAGGTGGGTCCAATTTGTTTAGGTTGCCATGTTTGGGTATTAAGTGGTTATTATTACTTTGGACTATAAGGGATCAAATCACTGTTGAGTGTTTTTGATCATAAATGTGTGTTTCTAAATTTCAGAACACCTCATCAGCGGCTGCATCCAAGGGTCTCATCAACCGTTTCTGCCTTTCACAACCGTACGATCTCCTCCCTTGGCGGCTGCTCAGGGTGATCAAGTCCTGAGCCGTGTTCCGTGTCCAATGAGATACTGGGTCCTTTCTACGTCTATTTATTGAGAATTTTGGTTGGGGAAGATAATGTTTAAGAGGTAAAGATTGGAGGTGGACCACAGCATCTGAGCATTCTACATTATGAGCAAAAGTCCCATATATGGCAGTTAAGTAATTTGGTGGATCAAAAGATCTTTAGGTTTGATTTTGGTGGTAGTTGTTATATTAAAGTAAAGAATGAGGTCTTATATAATCTGGATAAGTAGGTCGGTAAATGTGAGACCGAGTGGTCTCTGTTAAATGGAATAAAAGGCTGGTGGTGGTAGTAATACGAAACAGGTATTAGGAAGCACTTACCTGAGGTAGGTGGATGGTTGTGCCAGGAGATATCTGGTCAGTTTAGGAGTCGGTGAAGAAAAGGAGGGTTAAATCTTCTATGGTAGATTCTAAAAAGTATTTCAAGGTTTCGTCCGGATAAATTGGTGGGTTTTGGGGTGGAAGATTTATATAGGTTATGGGTGGGTCATTCTGAGGAAGTGGGTGGGCAGTTTATGGTAAGAGGGGTAAATGTAGATTGAGAGTGGGACAATAGTTGAGGTGTAAAAATTGACAGGTAGGATGTGGGGACGTCTCCATAGGTCCCCTTGGGATGATTTTATTTCTGGGTTAAAGGTGGATAAAATAGGATGGTGAATATATTCATTTATTAAAGGTAAAATTCCAGGTTTTGTGCTAGCATGGTGGATTAATTTATTAGTCTATTACGGATAAATGAACCAAGGGTTAAAAGGAAGGGTAAACTAATGTTTTGTTGTCTTGTTAAGGTAAATGGTGAATAATTATCTGAGTCAGTAAAGGGCAAAATTATTAATGTTTAAACTAGGAATGGTGAATTATAGAGCGTGTGAATAAATAGTGTGTTAATTTCTTACTTCTATTCAGGAAGAAATTAATGTTAAATAATTAGTAGATTAATTTAGCTTCTAGTAATAGATGACCTTCAGTGTTCAATAAATTTATTCTATTTTACAGGTAAAAATGATTGTGAGTTAAGAGATAAATGAATTGCTTACTGTATTAAGATGAGAGTGCCAGGTGTTAAAGTAAGTTAGTAATATTTATCTGTCTGGATTATAGATGAAATGACCAATGTTAGAGGAATTAGTAAATCAATTTCTTTCTGTGTTACAGATGAAATTGTCAAGTGTTTTAGTGGAATCGTGGAGTAATTTTGGATATGATAAATGTAATAGCCAAGTCAATAAGTCACATAGTAAATAGAAAGTTAAGTGTGTAAGGGATAAAGTAAAAGGTATTTAGATAGGATCAGGAATTAAATACTTCTATAGCACTGTTGTCTGAGGAAGTGGGTGGGCAGTTTTTGGTAGGTGGGGTAAATGTAGATTAAGAGTGGGACAATAGTTGAGGTGTAAGAATTGACAGGTAGGATGTGGGCACGTCTCCGCATGTCCCCTTGGGATGATTTTATTTCTGGGTTAGAGGTGAATAAAATAGGATGGTGAATATATCAATTGGTTAAGGTTATATTCCAAGTGTTGAGTTAGCATGGTGAATTAATTTATTGGTCTATTACAGATAAATGAAGCAAGGGTTAAGAGGAAGGGTAAACTAATGTTTTGTTGTCCAATAAAGGTAAATGGTGAATAATTGTCTGAGTCAGTAAAGGGAAGAATTATTAAAGTAAAGACTTGGAATGGTGAATTGATTTCTTGTTATATATTAGAGGTAAGTTGTAGAGCGTGTGAATAGTGTGTTGATTTCTAAATTGTATTCAGGAAGAGATTATCTAATGTTGAATGATTAGTAGATTAATTTAGCTTCTTGTTATAGATGACATTCAGTGTTAAATCAGTTCATTCTATTTTATAGGCAAAAAAAATTGTAAGTAGAGGGATAAATGAATTGCATGCTGTATTAAGATGAGAGTGCCAAGTGTTTGAGTAGGTTAGTAATATTTATCTGTCTGGATTATAGATGAAATGACCAATGTTAGAGGAATTAGTGAATCAATTTCTTTCTGTGTTACAGATGAAATTGTCAGGTGTTTAAATAGAATAGTGGATACATTTTGATATGGTAAATGTAATGGCCTGGTCAATAAGTCAGATAATAAATTGAAAGTTAAATGTGTAGGGGATAGAGTGAAAGGTATTTAGATAGGATCGGGAATAAATTCCATAACACAGTTAAATATTGAGTGTTTGATAAAAATTGTCGAATAGTTTCTTTCTCTTTGGTAGATGAAATTCCTGGCCATTAAATAAATGGTGAATTTCTATCTATATTGCAGGTAAGATAACCAAGTGTGTGGAAAAGACGGTGAATTGATGTCTATTTATAGTAAGTGGAATTAAACATTTCTATGATAAAATTGTTGAATGGATATCATTTTATTGTAGGAGAAATTGACAAGAGCTGGTAGGATATTTCTATCTTTATTAAGGATGAATTACTAGTGTTAGAGTTATGGTTAGGATAAGGGTTAGGATTAGAGTTAAGGTTAGGGTTAAGGGAGAAAGAGAAAAAGAGAGAGTGTGAGAAGGGGGGGGGGGAGGATGGGAAGAGAGAGAGAGAGAGACAAAGAGGGAGAGAGAGAAAAGAAAAGGGGGGTTAGGGTATGGTAGGATGCTAAGGTTAGGGTTAGACGCTGGGTTAGGGTTAAATTTAGACATTATGGTTAGGGTTAGGGTTAGATGCTGGGTTAGGGTTAAGGTTGGACGCTATGGTTAGGGTTAGACGTTATGGTTAGACGCTGGGTTAGGGTTAGACGTAATGTTTTGGGTTACACGTTAGGGTTGGGGTTAAGGTTAGACGATATGGTTAGGGTTAGGGTTAGACGTTAGGGTTAGATGTTAGAGTTAGGTTTGGGCGCTATGGTTAGGGTTGGGGTTAGACGTTATGGTTAGGGTTAGATGCTGGGTAGGGTTAAGGTGGGATGCTATGGTTAGGGTTAGACGTTAGGGTTAGGGTTGGACGCTATGGTTAGGGTTAGGGTTAGACGTTGGGGTTAGGGTTGGACGCTATGGTTAGGGTTAGGGTTGAGGTTGGACGATTTGGTTAGGGTTAGACGTTAGGGTTAGGTTTAAGGTTAGGGTTAGGCGCTAGGGTTAGGGTTAGGTTTAGGGTTAGGGGTCAGGTTAGACGCTTGGGTTAGGGTTAGACGCTAGGGTTAGGGTTAGGTTTAAGGTTAGGGTTAGACGCTGGGGTTAGGGTTGGACGCTATGGTTAGGGTTAGGGTTGAGGTTGGACGATTTGGTTAGGGTTAGACGTTAGGGTTAGGTTTAAGGTTAGGGTTAGGCGCTAGGGTTAGGGTTAGGTTTAGACGTTAGGGTTAGGGTTAGAGGCTAGGGTTAGGGTTAGGCGTAAGGTTAGGGTTAGGTGCTAGGGTTAGGTTTAGACGCTGGGCTTAGGGTTAGACGTTAGGGTTAGGGTTAGGGGTAAGGTTAGACGTTAGGGTTAGGGTTAGACGCTAGGGTTAGGGTTAAGGTTAGGGTTAGGCGCTAGGGTTAGGGTTAGGGTTAGACGCTAGGGTTAGGCTAAAGGTTAGGGTTA
>NC_090776.1:31202541-31208511 GCF_040054535.1 Antennarius striatus | reverse complement strand
CCCTAACCCTAACCCTAACCCTAACCCTAACCCTAACCCTAACCCTAACCCTAACCCTAACCCTAACCCTAACCCTAACCCTAACCCTAACCCTAACCCTAACCCTAACCCTAACCCTAACCCTAACCCTAACCCTAACCCTAACCCTAACCCTAACCCTAACCCTAACCCTAACCCTAACCCTAACCCTAACCCTAACCCTAACCCTAACCCTAACCCTAACCCTAACCCTAACCCTAACCCTAACCCTAACCCTAACCCTAACCCTAACCCTAACCCTAACCCTAACCCTAACCCTAACCCTAACCCTAACCCTAACCCTAACCCTAACCCTAACCCTAACCCTAACCCTAACCCTAACCCTAACCCTAACCCTAACCCTAACCCTAACCCTAACCCTAACCCTAACCCTAACCCTAACCCTAACCCTAACCCTAACCCTAACCCTAACCCTAACCCTAACCCTAACCCTAACCCTAACCCTAACCCTAACCCTAACCCTAACCCTAACCCTAACCCTAACCCTAACCCTAACCCTAACCCTAACCCTAACCCTAACCCTAACCCTAACCCTAACCCTAACCCTAACCCTAACCCTAACCCTAACCCTAACCCTAACCCTAACCCTAACCCTAACCCTAACCCTAACCCTAACCCTAACCCTAACCCTAACCCTAACCCTAACCCTAACCCTAACCCTAACCCTAACCCTAACCCTAACCCTAACCCTAACCCTAACCCTAACCCTAACCCTAACCCTAACCCTAACCCTAACCCTAACCCTAACCCTAACCCTAACCCTAACCCTAACCCTAACCCTAACCCTAACCCTAACCCTAACCCTAACCCTAACCCTAACCCTAACCCTAACCCTAACCCTAACCCTAACCCTAACCCTAACCCTAACCCTAACCCTAACCCTAACCCTAACCCTAACCCTAACCCTAACCCTAACCCTAACCCTAACCCTAACCCTAACCCTAACCCTAACCCTAACCCTAACCCTAACCCTAACCCTAACCCTAACCCTAACCCTAACCCTAACCCTAACCCTAACCCTAACCCTAACCCTAACCCTAACCCTAACCCTAACCCTAACCCTAACCCTAACCCTAACCCTAACCCTAACCCTAACCCTAACCCTAACCCTAACCCTAACCCTAACCCTAACCCTAACCCTAACCCTAACCCTAACCCTAACCCTAACCCTAACCCTAACCCTAACCCTAACCCTAACCCTAACCCTAACCCTAACCCTAACCCTAACCCTAACCCTAACCCTAACCCTAACCCTAACCCTAACCCTAACCCTAACCCTAACCCTAACCCTAACCCTAACCCTAACCCTAACCCTAACCCTAACCCTAACCCTAACCCTAACCCTAACCCTAACCCTAACCCTAACCCTAACCCTAACCCTAACCCTAACCCTAACCCTAACCCTAACCCTAACCCTAACCCTAACCCTAACCCTAACCCTAACCCTAACCCTAACCCTAACCCTAACCCTAACCCTAACCCTAACCCTAACCCTAACCCTAACCCTAACCCTAACCCTAACCCTAACCCTAACCCTAACCCTAACCCTAACCCTAACCCTAACCCTAACCCTAACCCTAACCCTAACCCTAACCCTAACCCTAACCCTAACCCTAACCCTAACCCTAACCCTAACCCTAACCCTAACCCTAACCCTAACCCTAACCCTAACCCTAACCCTAACCCTAACCCTAACCCTAACCCTAACCCTAACCCTAACCCTAACCCTAACCCTAACCCTAACCCTAACCCTAACCCTAACCCTAACCCTAACCCTAACCCTAACCCTAACCCTAACCCTAACCCTAACCCTAACCCTAACCCTAACCCTAACCCTAACCCTAACCCTAACCCTAACCCTAACCCTAACCCTAACCCTAACCCTAACCCTAACCCTAACCCTAACCCTAACCCTAACCCTAACCCTAACCCTAACCCTAACCCTAACCCTAACCCTAACCCTAACCCTAACCCTAACCCTAACCCTAACCCTAACCCTAACCCTAACCCTAACCCTAACCCTAACCCTAACCCTAACCCTAACCCTAACCCTAACCCTAACCCTAACCCTAACCCTAACCCTAACCCTAACCCTAACCCTAACCCTAACCCTAACCCTAACCCTAACCCTAACCCTAACCCTAACCCTAACCCTAACCCTAACCCTAACCCTAACCCTAACCCTAACCCTAACCCTAACCCTAACCCTAACCCTAACCCTAACCCTAACCCTAACCCTAACCCTAACCCTAACCCTAACCCTAACCCTAACCCTAACCCTAACCCTAACCCTAACCCTAACCCTAACCCTAACCCTAACCCTAACCCTAACCCTAACCCTAACCCTAACCCTAACCCTAACCCTAACCCTAACCCTAACCCTAACCCTAACCCTAACCCTAACCCTAACCCGAACCCTAACCCTAACCCTAACCCTAACCCTAACCCTAACCCTAACCCTAACCCTAACCCTAACCCTAACCCTAACCCTAACCCTAACCCTAACCCTAACCCTAACCCTAACCCTAACCCTAACCCTAACCCTAACCCTAACCCTAACCCTAACCCTAACCCTAACCCTAACCCTAACCCTAACCCTAACCCTAACCCTAACCCTAACCCTAACCCTAACCCTAACCCTAACCCTAACCCTAACCCTAACCCTAACCCTAACCCTAACCCTAACCCTAACCCTAACCCTAACCCTAACCCTAACCCTAACCCTAACCCTAACCCTAACCCTAACCCTAACCCTAACCCTAACCCTAACCCTAACCCTAACCCTAACCCTAACCCTAACCCTAACCCTAACCCTAACCCTAACCCTAACCCTAACCCTAACCCTAACCCTAACCCTAACCCTAACCCTAACCCTAACCCTAACCCTAACCCTAACCCTAACCCTAACCCTAACCCTAACCCTAACCCTAACCCTAACCCTAACCCTAACCCTAACCCTAACCCTAACCCTAACCCTAACCCTAACCCTAACCCTAACCCTAACCCTAACCCTAACCCTAACCCTAACCCTAACCCTAACCCTAACCCTAACCCTAACCCTAACCCTAACCCTAACCCTAACCCTAACCCTAACCCTAACCCTAACCCTAACCCTAACCCTAACCCTAACCCTAACCCTAACCCTAACCCTAACCCTAACCCTAACCCTAACCCTAACCCTAACCCTAACCCTAACCCTAACCCTAACCCTAACCCTAACCCTAACCCTAACCCTAACCCTAACCCTAACCCTAACCCTAACCCTAACCCTAACCCTAACCCTAACCCTAACCCTAACCCTAACCCTAACCCTAACCCTAACCCTAACCCTAACCCTAACCCTAACCCTAACCCTAACCCTAACCCTAACCCTAACCCTAACCCTAACCCTAACCCTAACCCTAACCCTAACCCTAACCCTAACCCTAACCCTAACCCTAACCCTAACCCTAACCCTAACCCTAACCCTAACCCTAACCCTAACCCTAACCCTAACCCTAACCCTAACCCTAACCCTAACCCTAACCCTAACCCTAACCCTAACCCTAACCCTAACCCTAACCCTAACCCTAACCCTAACCCTAACCCTAACCCTAACCCTAACCCTAACCCTAACCCTAACCCTAACCCTAACCCTAACCCTAACCCTAACCCTAACCCTAACCCTAACCCTAACCCTAACCCTAACCCTAACCCTAACCCTAACCCTAACCCTAACCCTAACCCTAACCCTAACCCTAACCCTAACCCTAACCCTAACCCTAACCCTAACCCTAACCCTAACCCTAACCCTAACCCTAACCCTAACCCTAACCCTAACCCTAACCCTAACCCTAACCCTAACCCTAACCCTAACCCTAACCCTAACCCTAACCCTAACCCTAACCCTAACCCTAACCCTAACCCTAACCCTAACCCTAACCCTAACCCTAACCCTAACCCTAACCCTAACCCTAACCCTAACCCTAACCCTAACCCTAACCCTAACCCTAACCCTAACCCTAACCCTAACCCTAACCCTAACCCTAACCCTAACCCTAACCCTAACCCTAACCCTAACCCTAACCCTAACCCTAACCCTAACCCTAACCCTAACCCTAACCCTAACCCTAACCCTAACCCTAACCCTAACCCTAACCCTAACCCTAACCCTAACCCTAACCCTAACCCTAACCCTAACCCTAACCCTAACCCTAACCCTAACCCTAACCCTAACCCTAACCCTAAC
This sequence comes from Antennarius striatus, assembly GCF_040054535.1. Lineage (NCBI taxonomy): Eukaryota > Metazoa > Chordata > Actinopteri > Lophiiformes > Antennariidae > Antennarius > Antennarius striatus. Next base: position 31,204,244 of record NC_090776.1, on the reverse strand, counting down.
CCTAACCCTAACCCTAACCCTAACCCTAACCCTAACCCTAACCCTAACCCTAACCCTAACCCTAACCCTAACCCTAACCCTAACCCTAACCCTAACCCTAACCCTAACCCTAACCCTAACCCTAACCCTAACCCTAACCCTAACCCTAACCCTAACCCTAACCCTAACCCTAACCCTAACCCTAACCCTAACCCTAACCCTAACCCTAACCCTAACCCTAACCCTAACCCTAACCCTAACCCTAACCCTAACCCTAACCCTAACCCTAACCCTAACCCTAACCCTAACCCTAACCCTAACCCTAACCCTAACCCTAACCCTAACCCTAACCCTAACCCTAACCCTAACCCTAACCCTAACCCTAACCCTAACCCTAACCCTAACCCTAACCCTAACCCTAACCCTAACCCTAACCCTAACCCTAACCCTAACCCTAACCCTAACCCTAACCCTAACCCTAACCCTAACCCTAACCCTAACCCTAACCCTAACCCTAACCCTAACCCTAACCCTAACCCTAACCCTAACCCTAACCCTAACCCTAACCCTAACCCTAACCCTAACCCTAACCCTAACCCTAACCCTAACCCTAACCCTAACCCTAACCCTAACCCTAACCCTAACCCTAACCCTAACCCTAACCCTAACCCTAACCCTAACCCTAACCCTAACCCTAACCCTAACCCTAACCCTAACCCTAACCCTAACCCTAACCCTAACCCTAACCCTAACCCTAACCCTAACCCTAACCCTAACCCTAACCCTAACCCTAACCCTAACCCTAACCCTAACCCTAACCCTAACCCTAACCCTAACCCTAACCCTAACCCTAACCCTAACCCTAACCCTAACCCTAACCCTAACCCTAACCCTAACCCTAACCCTAACCCTAACCCTAACCCTAACCCTAACCCTAACCCTAACCCTAACCCTAACCCTAACCCTAACCCTAACCCTAACCCTAACCCTAACCCTAACCCTAACCCTAACCCTAACCCTAACCCTAACCCTAACCCTAACCCTAACCCTAACCCTAACCCTAACCCTAACCCTAACCCTAACCCTAACCCTAACCCTAACCCTAACCCTAACCCTAACCCTAACCCTAACCCTAACCCTAACCCTAACCCTAACCCTAACCCTAACCCTAACCCTAACCCTAACCCTAACCCTAACCCTAACCCTAACCCTAACCCTAACCCTAACCCTAACCCTAACCCTAACCCTAACCCTAACCCTAACCCTAACCCTAACCCTAACCCTAACCCTAACCCTAACCCTAACCCTAACCCTAACCCTAACCCTAACCCTAACCCTAACCCTAACCCTAACCCTAACCCTAACCCTAACCCTAACCCTAACCCTAACCCTAACCCTAACCCTAACCCTAACCCTAACCCTAACCCTAACCCTAACCCTAACCCTAACCCTAACCCTAACCCTAACCCTAACCCTAACCCTAACCCTAACCCTAACCCTAACCCTAACCCTAACCCTAACCCTAACCCTAACCCTAACCCTAACCCTAACCCTAACCCTAACCCTAACCCTAACCCTAACCCTAACCCTAACCCTAACCCTAACCCTAACCCTAACCCTAACCCTAACCCTAACCCTAACCCTAACCCTAACCCTAACCCTAACCCTAACCCTAACCCTAACCCTAACCCTAACCCTAACCCTAACCCTAACCCTAACCCTAA